>NW_021829594.1:22500-32502 GCF_006345805.1 Octopus sinensis | reverse complement strand
AGTCGTGAACTTCCTGGTTTAGTTTTGAATTTAGTGAGTCGTATGGTTAGGACGTTCTCCTCACATTCGCGAAATCGTAGGTTCGATTGCCGGACCGGGCTGTGTTTTTGATCTTCAACAAGACACTTCATCTTACGTGGCTCAGTTATCACTTCGGTGTATGGCGCATGGTTACACTTGCGCACCTGTTCTGGCAACGCCTATTTGATGGAAGGAATGAACTAATGAACGGCACATGCATTTAATACCCATAAACAAATCATTTGTGCACGTTTGTTCAGCAAGGCGTAGGAGTGGCTGTGTGGTAAGTAGCTTGCTTACGAACCACATGGTTCCGGGTTCAGTCCCACTGCTGGCACCTTGGGCAAGTGTCTTCTAGATAGCCTCGGGCCAACAAAGCCTTGTGAGTGGATTTGGTAGACGGAAAATGAAAGAAGCCTGTCGTATATATTTATATATATATATAATATAATATATATATATATAGATATTGTGTGTATGTGTGTGTGTGTGTGTGTGTGTGTTTTTGTATTTTTGGTGTCTGTGTTTGTCCCCCCACATCGCTTGGCAAGCGATACTGTGTGTTTTACGTCCCCGTAACTTAGCGGTACGGCAAAAGAGACCGATAGAATAAGTACTAAGCTTACAAAGAATAAGCCCTGGGGTCGATTTGCTCGATCGACGACAGGCGGTGCTCCAGCATGGCCACAGTCAAATGACTGAAACAAGTAAAAGTAAAAGAGTAAGAAATTGCAGGACCATCTTTCTCGGATGACGAGAGCCTACCAGGTGCATGGCTCAGTGGTTAGAGCGTCGGGCTCACAATCATGAGGTAGTGGGTTCGATTCCCGGATCGGGCTGTGTGTTGTGTTATTTTACGTTGCTCCAGTTCACTCATCTGTATAAATGAATTGTGACGTCATTGGTGTCAAGCTGTATCATCCTTTACCTTTTTCTTTGTAAAACATCGGTGACATGGAGAGGAGAGGCTGATATGCATGGACGACTGCTGATCTTCCACAAACAACCTTGCCCAGACTTGTGCCTCGGAGGGGCTCTTTATCCTTTATTCTAGGAACACATTAGCTAACATATACTTCTTAAAGACGTTAGGGTGTCATTTGAGTGAGATTTCTCTATTTCTTGCAGGTCAAGAAAGCACCATCGGCATACTTCATTGATTCATTATCGCAATTTTTTCTCTCTTTTCCTTACCATCCCTCGGCCTTGACTCTCGCTCCTCTCTCGCCACGGGCGCCGGCCGACCGACCACGCGCCCTGCAGCAGCGCCTACTCGCACTTTTGCCACCACGGACGTCTCCGTCGTCGTATCGCGCTCGCACAGCTCTGTAAACACCACAAGATTCGAGAAAGACGGGTCTGCAATTTCTTGCTGAATAGCCTTAATTCGATATTGCCTGTGCAGGTGCAAAGTGTGCCACAAGTCTGATGTCGAACAACGTGAGATGAAGTGTTTTGCTGAAGAACATGACACACCGCCCGGTCGGTGAATTGAACGCACCTCCTAAAAGGTATTTAATGTTTAAACCGGTAGCATGCGAAGCGGCGAGCTGGCAGAAACGTTAGCACGCCGGGCGAAATGCGTAGCAGTATTTCCTCTGCTGCTGCGTTCTTAGTTCAAATTCCGCCGAGGTCGACTTTGCCTTTTGTCCTTTCGGGGTCGATTAAATAAGTACCAGTTACGCACTGGGGTCGATATAATCGACTTTATCCGTTTGTCTGTCCTTGTTTGTCCCTTCTGTGCTTTGCCCCTTGTGGGTAGTAAAGAAATAGGTAGCATGCTACTGCTTTCGCAATTTAGTGTTCCGATGTAACGATGTCATATCAAACACACACACACACGCACACACGCACGCACACACACACACACATACAAGTCTGCTTACGTAATCACTGAAAGGATAACGAAAAGAATGCTACACAGCAACTTGACACGTTGTGTCTTCTCTCAACATGAAACAGTCCCTCCTTCCACCAGTCAAAACAAAACAAAACAAAATGCCAATAAATAATAATAATAATAATAATAATAATAATAATAGAGGAATGTTAAAATATACTTTACACACCAGATTGAAAGAAACTAAGCCAAATGATGTCCAATTTTCAGATCAAATAACATGTTCTTGATATTTAATTCGTTGTCGTCTTTAAACGACTTCGATGTTTGCTTTCAATGATGTGTTGAAGAAACACGTCTGTTTACATTCTCAGACGAAATCTCATCGAACAGAATATTTGTCCAGATGCCTCTTCACTAGATTTGGCGGTTACTCCATGATGTCTTGATTTCATTTTGGTTTTACATCGTATGTATTTGAGTTTTGTGCGTATATTTGTTGGTTTGTTTGTACGTTCATTTTTTTCTTCTTTTTACTCTATCCTCTATCATAAGTTAACAGGAAAGAACATAACAATAAACTGAATTAACTTTATTTAAATATCAGGATAAAAAAAAAATGAAAGCGAAGACAAAAGCAAAGAGATCGATGATAGTAAAAAGTTGTTCGAAAACGAGAATATACTCGTAACTACATTAATCTAACACACTCTAAAGTAGAAAAGTTTCCGTGAGAAACTTCCGGTGATTGCTATTATCTAAGCACTGTTTCGAATTTACTGGAAGAATGAGAAATTATAGTATCGACTTATTCCCTTCCTTGAAGTATTAATGGCCTAACGTTAATACGAAATAGAAATTAATTGGGTTACTTTTTACTTCGTTTCAGTCATCAGACTGCGGCCATGTTGGAGCATCTACCTTGAAGAATCGTTTAGTCGACTTACTTTTTTCAAAGCCTGGTACTTAGTCTATCGGTGTCTTTTGCCGAACCACTAAGTCACAGGGACGTAAACATACCAACAGCGGTTGTCAAGCAGTGGTGGGGCAAGCACAAACTCAAAGACACACATACACACACACACACACACACACATACACACAAACACAAACACTCATAAGGCTGACTCCTTTTAGTTTCCGTCTATCAAAACTACTCACAAGGTTTTGGTCACTTCAAGGCTTTTGTAGAAAACACCTGCCCAAGATGCCACGCAATGGGACTGAACCAGGATTCATGTGCTTGGAAAGCAAAATTCTAATGCCTGCCACTACGTTAAATTTTCTAACTTAATCGATCCGACTGTCGGGAAATTGACAATCGGTTAACTGACTTTTACTGATTAAAGGTACCCGTTGTCCCTCAATGGGTGATCGCCAAGAGGTACGCAACGGAAACACTAGCAGAAACGAGTCGTTGAGGGAACCTCCAAGTAATTACTTGATATACCAACCAATGTTTTGTGTGTAGATTTTGTAGATAGAAACTGTTTGGAACCCCATCGTGTATATCTATGTATGTACGTACGTATGTATACATATATATCTGTGTGTGTTATGTGTGTTTGTCCACTAAAACCACCATCACCACCACCACCACCACCACCACCATCGTGGGAGAAAGTTGTGGCGAAAGAGTACAGTAGAGATCGCCCCCCCCCCTGCAGGAGCCTCGTGGAGCTTTTAGTTGTTTTCTCTCAATAAACACTCACAACGCCCTTTCTGGGAATCGAAACCGCGATCCTACAACCGTGGGTCCGCTGCCCTAACCACTGGGCCATTGCGCCTCACACATACACACACACACACATACATATATACGTACACACACACGCACACAAACATATATATATTTGTACATACATGCGCATATGTATGTTTATGTATGAATGTACAAGTGTGTGTGTATGTGTGTGTGAGTGCGTGTGTGGTGTTTTATCAGCTTTTCTCTGTATACATATCTATTTGCTATAAAATGCTTTGACATTTTGCATGTGTTTTAGTCTACTTAAGTTTGAATTCCTCGGAATATTTTATGCATGTCTCTTTTTTTTTTTATTCCGTTTTAGTTTTTGCTGATATTCTCTTAAAATTTGCAAATGCATTTGGTAGAAGCAGTCAGTGCACTTATATGTGCGTTTCTACATGCAGCAACTATTTTGAGATTGAGAATTCTTAACAGATCTTTTGTCAGTGCGTCACATAGGAACCAATGACGCCTTTATTATATTTATGTCTCAATCCTTTGCTTGTTTAAGAAAATAGACATAAATACGCCATAGATTTCCTTTTTCTCATTTTCGGGAATTATTTTTTCCAGTTATTCGTAATTTTTGTGTCTGTTTTTTGAAAATTACACCCGATCCCCTTACGGTATTCTAGGAAGGCTGAAAGCTTCTCAGCCACATATATGGTTTTATGATTTAAGATGTTTCCATGAAATATTTATTTATTCTTTGAAATTGTTATGTCGCACGTTCGGCTGCCTTCTACTGAACTCTATTCTGCTCGACTGTGTTCCTGACGCCTAGGCTTCTCCCTCTTTATCTACGTATTGGGCTAGCCTACTTCATCGTCTAGGGGCACCCACACAACAGAAATTACCTGAAAATCATTAAAATTTGTGAAGCAATCTACTTCTTTCTCACTGTATTTTTTATCTCCACTCACCAATGCTGGCATCGTAGGACTCCCACTAACTGCATTACCCGACTGCTAGAGCGCAGTGAGCGTTCGACAACATTCCAGGTGTTAAGAAGTCGAGCGATGCGGTTGCTGGAAGTTCTACGCTCGCAGTGTATAGTGGAGAGTAAGACCGAATCTTTCGGGCCGGTAGAAACCATGGACAATTTCCAGAAAGCCCTGACTGAGCCACTGACGGTTGCTGCTGGTTCGTGACAAATTCTGGCGGCACGGAAGTGCAGCCAGGACTGCCCAAAGTGCGTGCAGAGCGAAGAAATCATACAAGATTCACTTTGTCGTGTCCGAATATTGCTGACCTGTGGAGGTATGTTGAATAGCTGTAGTCTTATATTAGACGAATCCGACTATCAGCCAAATCTATCGTGAGGATCGCCCCACCATTCATCTTTAAAAGTACAGGCAGGGGTGTGATCCTCTGTCTAGTGGCTATTGAGAAATAGGTTGTATGGTGGTCGACGCCGAAAGAATTGAGGTCAAGTCCTCATCAATTCATTTAAGTTCCACTTGGAAAGGAAAATGAAAGTGGAGAGGGAAGTACTTCTCAGTGAATTTGTAAAAACGGTGACCTTGGAAAACGGTTTTGGTGAACGAACCTACCCTAAGCATGCTCCTGTAGGTAAGAGAGCAACAGATGGGTAAGGGTTCGTAGTTTTAGTGGTCAGAGTGATCGCTGATTTGTGGGGTTCCTTGAGTGGTACAAGTTGGAACAGAATCATTTACGTGTTCATATATTTTGTATACTACGAATAGTATTATCTAATTTCACCATCTTTTCCTTTTCTTTCACCTTCTCTTTTACGTAACCATCAACCCCCATTCACACACAACTGTCTTTTTAGTGTCACCTTCACCTGACGCCTCCGTTGCAAATGAAAGAAAAGTCATCATGATGATTATGATCATCACCATGATCGTGATAATAATAATAATAATAATAATAATATAATAATAATAATAATAATAATAATAATAATAATAATAATAATTATTATTATTATTATTATTATTATTATTATTATTATTATTATTATATTATTATTATTATTATTATTATTCCGTTCTTCAAAGTCAAAATCAGTTGTAATTGTTTCGAGCAAATTTCAACTTTTAACCAACACCTTTTGAATTGAAAGGATATTTATATTTGGCTTTAAGTCCACTGAGCTTTTACAAGATTTCAATATTTCATCATCAATCTCCTTCTCCAGTTCTGATATCATAGTTTCCACCAAAGAGGGAAAGAGAGAGAGAGGGTGAGATAGAGAGAGGAAAAGACAGAGAGAGGGGGAGATAGAGAGAGGGGGTAGGATTGCAGAAATGTCATGGTGACATTTGCACTACACGATTCCAAACTGGTTCTGGCTTTTTTCTCTCTTTTTTTTCCTGTTCGAAATGAAGGCGTTTCAGTTCTATATAGAATATGCATTAGAATATATATATAAACAAAACATTTAACTAGTTTTTTATTTAAATTTTATTCCGTACTTGATTCATCTCGGATATATTTCCTTGTATTTGTAAGGTAACCAAATTATGTATTAACATCAAACAACCAGTATTTCACTCTGAGGAAAACAAAGAAAACAAGGACAGAGAGAGAGAGAGGAGAGAGAGAGAGAGAGAGAGGAGAGAGAGAAGAAGAGAGAATGAGTGGGAGAGAAAGAGATTAATGTATAACACATAATTCCCTGAATACTTGTAGATTCGGTTTTAATCTGTTTGTCAGTCGTTTTAAATAACTAATTTGTTTTCGTTACTCGGTATAGAGAGGAGACTCACTGTCGCTGACTCGATAATTTGTCGCAGTTTTTGTACGTGGGTCGTAAGTTTGTTCATCTCTATTGGCTCCACATATCTTCCAAAATTTTAATTTGAGTTACGAGCCATAAGAATTAAGAGTCATTAATAGAGAACTGCACTGGCGGTCCCTTCCCTTTTTTTCCATCATGGAGCGGTTTCATGCGAGATAATTCTTCCACGGACCAGGGAACCAAGCGCATAACAAAGCACAATAAAGTGCATAATGTAATAATTTAATTATTACACATATATTACATATTACATATATAATATAATATATGGTATAATATAATATAATATAGCATAATATATATTAAATGGCGGTGCCCCAGCATGGCCACAGCTCATTAGCTGAAACTGGAAAAATCAATCAAATCATACATAATTTAAATAGAGGTAAAGTAGCCTCATTAAGGGATAAAAAATATATCCAATGAATTACTGGTTTGTTGCCTCGTCGTTGGCGGGCAATTTTTATACTAGAATGTCTTATATAAATTTTTGTTTATTCCATGTCAGACCATGCCTTCTCCGACCTCTTGAGCAGGACAGATTTGTGCAATTTTTCGCAAAAATACTTCGTTGAGGATTTTTTTGTCTGTTTGCATTATCTGCATTTCTGTTCGACCGTTTCACATGACTTTATTCATTATAACTTATTAAAATTTCAGAAGTTCTTACAACTTTGGTCTTCAAAATGCTTTGCATTCGTTTGTTTAATAAAAATTCCTCCTCCAAATGATTTTGTTTTCATTTTGTGATAGACATCTCTCATGCAGAAAATGCCAGCCTCCAAATCCTGCTTTCTAAATAGGTACAATTGATTAAACTTTAAACTTCAGTAACATTTTTCTGCAATTTTTCTGTAACAAATAAATAACAAAATCGGATTTACCGTAGAAAATTATTTCAATATACCAAATTTGAAAATTTTGACGTAATTTTAAAATTTCACAGTATATGATGATAGCAACAGGGAAGTCCTTAAGAAAGTAGAGAGACAGACAGTTATAGCATGTAACACACACTCACTCACACATACATACATACATACACACACACACAAACGTATACAGGCAATCATAAGTTTAAAATGGCGTATAGTAGACCTATACGTGTGTGTGTGTGTCTGTGTGTAAGTGTTTCTTTGCGATGGTCAGCCAACTGTGAACAATTGCTATCAACTTACTCTTCTCTCCTTCTCTCCTCACACCCACCTTTCTTTTCCTTCCTCGACGTTTTAAAAGTTACTTATGTATTTCTGCATGTGTGTGTGTGCATTGTTTGTGTGTGTGTGTGTGTGTGTGTGTGTGTGTGTGTGTGTGCATTGTGTGTGTGTGTTTGTGTGTATGCCATATATCTATGTATTTACGAAATTATGTATACAGCGTCGCGTGTGTATCCTTGAATGACACCTGTACTAATATTACCATTCCACTCCCACTTCATATTTGTCACTCACACAACTTTGTTCTCCCCTTCCCTGATATCAGCCACATCCACTATACCACCACATTTCACCTCACACTAACACACTTTCACCCTTCTCATTTTATCAAATAATAACCCAACCGAGTAAAATAAATGAATTGACCAGTAATACCGGAAAAGCCCCTACCCCGCCACCTTAGAGGGCCCATTATAGATTTTTATTAAAATCCAGTTTGTCTATAATTCAACTGGATGTTAGTTTAACATGTATGCAAAGTTTCATCAAGATTGGTGTTCTGCAGTGGGCAGCAAGATGGTAACAGAGAGACAGACAGTAAGGCAGACGATTCATTGGTCCCACTCTCGAACTATACAGTCGTTATATTGATGACTGTATCGGTGCGACTTTACTCGCTCGCGAACAACTATACTCCTTCCTCTCTTTTGTCCAATCCTTCCATCCTGCCCGCGAATCCTCCTGCACTGTTTCCAACACTTCCGTCGCATTTCTCGACATTTTGGTCTACATACACCACTCCGCTCTCACTGCCTCCATCCACTATAAACACACCAACTCACACTCATACCTTAACTTCTCCTCCTCCCACACTACCCACACCAAGTTCTCCATCCTATACTCCCAATTCCTCCGTCTGCGCAGGCTCTGCAGTGACAACCATGACTTTGAGATTCAGTCTCAACTCATGGCTCGCAACTTCATCCTTCGTGGATATCCTCTCACCACTATCCACTCAGCCCTTGCCAGAGCACTTCCGTGGACCGTGCCTCTGCTCCCTTTCCCTGCACCCGCCCCACCGTTGACCGTCTCTCCTCATATTCTTCAAGCCTTCCGGCGACTCCAGTCCAATCCCTACACCCCTCACATCTTCCCCAACCTACCCCTTCCCTCCTTCAAACGAGCTCACAACCTGCGTGACCCCCTGGTCCTTAGTTTCTTTCCTAACCCCACCTTCCAACCTGGCTCGTTCTCCTGCTCCCGCCCACGCTGCCGCACTTACCACTACCTCTCCAACACTTCCATCTTCACAGGCACTCATCATCGTCCCTATCATATCACCGACTCCTTCACCTGCACTTCTAGCAACGTCATTAACTGCATCTCCTGCTATTTCTGCCCTTCCTCTGTACATCGGTCAAATGGGACGCCGCTTGGCTGCCCGGTTCGCGGAGCACCTCCGAGACAGACTCGGCAATGACACTCCGTTTTTGCGCAATTTCCACTCTACTAATCATGTTTATACTTGACTAAAAACAATAAGCAAATAAATAAACTTTTGATGACTAAAAACATGGGTTTCTTTTTACAGTTTTTTCCTTTTACACGAAGACATGAAACTTTTTTTTATTTTCTTGGACTTTTTCCACAAAAATATACGACAGCCCCCGAAAATAAGCCCTGGTGCATTTTTTGGATGCAAAATTAATATAAAACCGGGTTTTATTTTCGGGGAAACACGGTAGTTTTAGTTCTGTGCTAAGCGCAATTGTTAGTACAAACTCCTCTGTCAGTCATTCATGGCAGCCAGTGGAATTTTACTGCCAGAAAGTAATGGTGTAATATGGCTACCCGTAGCCTCTCAGCGATACTATGTTGAACGAAAAGACTCATTGACTTCTCGATGCTTTTCGTCATCGTCAGCGCAATGAGGTCAAGGTAATTTAGCTTGCTTCCTCGGATTTGCTACAAGCGGTGCTCTAGAAACAGTAGTAGTAGTAACAACCATGGCCTCCCTTTCTGAAGCCTGCTGTTACTGTTGCTTTTGCTATTGCCACTTCTTGCTGCAGTCTGTTTTCTTCTTGTTTTTCTCTTATTGTGGGCAAAAGATCCTCAGGTAACTTCAGCTACCGCATATGTAGTAACTACGCCTTCTGTCCAACACGGCCAATCTGATTCACCTACTCTCTGACCCGTCACTGGTGTTCAGCTCTAGAAATGCCTTGTGATCTTTATGACCAACTCGGTCACATCTTACAATGACTCAACATCCAACATTCACTCCTCACCCTCCTGCTTCTCTAACCTTTCATTGCAGCACTAGTCGGGGACGAGCTCAATCTCTACTTCTCTACTAATTTGTTCCTTGGTCTTAAAAATCAAGCACACCCTTCCCATATACTCTGCCTCGGTTAATGAAGTACACATGCTACCACGCTTCATCTTCCTCTAACGCCTCTTTGAAGGGCAT
>NW_021829594.1:7500-15000 GCF_006345805.1 Octopus sinensis | reverse complement strand
GAGTGTTAATAGCTTATATCGACGCTAGTACTTCACTTTCGGCGTTGATATAAAAGATATATTGATTTCAAATTTTTGGCACAAGGCCAGCACTTTTGAGGAAGGTCACAAGTAGATTAATCGCCCCCAACGTTCAATTGGTACTTATTTTATTGACTTCCGAGTATGAAAGGCAACGTGGACCTTGGGGAAATTTGAACTCAGAACGTAAAGATAGAGACGAAATGCCGCTAAGTAGTTTGCCCGGTGTGCTAACGACTCTTTCTACTATAGGAACAAAGCCTGAAATTTGGGAGAAGGGGGATACTCGATTACATTGACCCTAGTACACAACTGGTACTTAATATATTGACCCCGAAAGGATGAATAGCAAAGTCGACCTCAGCTGAATTTGAACTTAGAACATATCAAAGCGAAATACCGCTAAGCATTTCGTCCAGTGCGCTAACGATTCTGCCAGCACATCGCCATAGATAAAATAAATATTCTTTTCTACTTTAGGCACAAGGCCCCAAAACATTTAGGGAGGAGGCCAGTCGATTAGATTGGCTCCAGTACGCAACTGGTACTTATTTTATCGACCCCGAAAGGATGAAAGGCAAAGTCGACTTCGGCGGAATTTGAACTCAGAACATAGAGACAGACGAAATACCTATTTCTTTACTACCCACAAGGGGCTACACACAGAGGAGACAAACAAGGACAGACAAACGGATTAAGTCGATCATATCGACCCCAGTGCGTAACTAGTACTTAATTTATCGACCCCGAAATGATGAAAGGCAAAGTCGACCTCGGCGGAATTTTGAACTCAGAACGTAGCGGCAAATGAAATACCGCAAAGCATTTCGCCCGGCGTGCTAACGTTTCTGCCAGCTCACCGCCTTAGATAAAATAAATATTTGATCACTGCGCTCGATGTAATCAATTTGTCCCTTTCCTTAAAACTGCTGGCATTGTACTAAAATTTGAAACCATTTATTTTTATAGCAGACACTCCATCAGTTAAGACGACGAGGGTTCCACTTGATCCGATGAACGGAACAGCCTGCTCGTGAAATTAACGTGCAAGTGGCTGAGCACTCCACAGACACGTGTACCCTTAACGTAGTTCTCAGAGAGAAACAGCGTGACACAGTGTAACAAGCCTGGCCCTTTGAAATACAGGTACTACTCATTTTTGCCAGCTGAGTAGGCTGGAGCAACGTGAAATAAAGTGTTAGTTAGTTAGTTAGTTAGTTAATTTGGCTCAAAAGCAAATAGCAAGGCCATGTAGGGGGACATGGAGTTAAGTACAGGGTGGTGTTCATGTATAGAGTTCAGGCCACTTGAGGTCCAGGGAGGCTTTAAACAAAGCGGTCGTCGGCATCTTCACCATCTCGTCTGGCAGCTTGTTCCACGGATCCGCAACCCGGACGGAGAAAGCTCCTCTCCTTCGATTGAGATGAAATCGTCGCAGGTAGAGCTTTTCGGAATGACCCCGCAGCCGACGCTCCGGAGCAGGAGTGAAGAACAGCTCTTTCGAGAGGTTACGCTTCCCGCTTATGATGTTGTGGGCGAGAATGAGATCATCACGGCGGCGGCGTTTTTCAAGAGAATAAAGGTGTCCTGCTCAAGGGCACAACGCGTTGCCGGGAATTGAACTCACGACTTTACGATCTTAAGGCGAATGCCCTAACCACTAAGCAACGCGTCTTCACATTTGAAACCATTATATGCAGTTTATTTGTGATGTAAATTGGCTTTTCCCTTTCTGATTTTAATTCTTGTTGTCCTTGGATAGTGTTCATAATCAGTCCCCTGGTTTCACACCATTACTTAGTCATTGGCTGTCTTTAGTGAAACTCATTCTCTTCTAAGTATATCGATCAGGCCTCCAGTTTGAAGATAGCTTATTATCTCGATGTATTTCTTCCTATTGCAGTAACCCGTAAGTTTGTCGACTGTTGCATCCTTTCTCTCCCCCACCTATCGGTTTCAGAAGCTATGCAAAACATCATGGGTGTTTTCCTTCTCTTTAAACTAAACCATTGTTGACGGAATATCTGGTAATAAAATCTTATTAAAATGTTTCATTAACCTTAACAGTAAAAGGCCATGAATAACCGAAAGATCATCAACTAAGCAGGAAGCAAATACCCATAATTATACATTTGCCACATCAGCTATAATTAGATTTATGAATTTAATGCAATATAAATGACATCACTAATATGGTTGTTTGGTCAGCTGTGTATATACGGTTCAAATATCAATAACCGGTCTCTTCCTTTTGACTGTTGCAAAATTGGTGTTTACAGGTATAGTGCCTGTGTTTAGCTTGGCGAACTGGTTGGAAGTGGAACTGTTACAGAAAATAATGAACAGAGAATTGTGACAGGACATGACTGTCTGTGTCCTACATTCTGGACATAACACCTAACAAAAGATGAAGAAAGTATGGCATCATTAGAGTAGCTATAGAACTAGGGAACCCAGACAATGGAAATGGGGGAAGGAATATTGGTTTCAAACTATGGCACAAAGTCTGCAACTTTAGTGGGGAGGGACAACTCGATTGCATCAACCCAAGTGTTCAACCTATTTGATCGACCCCGAAAGGATAACACACAATGTCGACCTAGGCGGGATTTGAACTTAGAACGCAAAGACCCAGAAGAAATTCCGCTAATCATTTTGTCCCGCGTGCTAACGATTCTGCCAATTCATTGCAAATGAGGGGGTGGAAATCAAGGTCTGAAATATTTCAGGAAGCATTTGGTCGATTACAATGATCCTCAGTGCTTGACTGGTACTTAGTTTATCGATCCCGAAAGGATGGAAGGCGAAGTCGACCTCGGTGGCATTTGAACTTGGAACGAAAAGACGGACGAAATGCCACTAAGCATTTTGTCCGGCGTGCTAACGAATCGGCCAGCTCGCCACCGTAGCAGAGAAATAACAACCAAAACTTCTAGTCTTGCTGACAAATGTTCGTGAACGCAGCAATGGCTGTATGTTTACGAAGTTCGTTATCTTGTCACAATCCTCCGAGTTCGATCCCATACAGTGGCATCTTCTCTCTCTCTCTCTCTTTTTTTTTTTTTTGGTTTGCAAGGGGGTTTTGTTGCCTTGGACTTCGATTAACCCGAGTCTTATGAGTGAAGGTGGCTCGACAGAACGGTGTTCAAGTCCGTCGGATAAATTGTACCTGAAATCAAAAAGACTCCAAGTTTATCACACACGTGGTGCCACGCTTATTTCGTCAAGGAATTAATGTTAACCAACTCATGTCTATGAAGATGTTCTACCATTCACACACAAATTAAATAAATAAACAATTCAGCTGCTCAGGCAACTAAATATTCATCGTCGAAACTGACGAAGATCCGTTTGCTTAACAATTTCACCACTACAATAAGATAGCTTTAAACCCATTTTAATGAATTTTCAGAAAATATTTAATCTTAATGCTTTTAATTCTTAATGCTGAACTACCATGAAACAAATCCGTTCGTATTTATAAAAATATTCTCCTCTATAAGTCTACTATCTCCTCATTCGGTTGGCTTTTTCTATTAATTAAATCAATATGCAGTTCTGGAGTTTAATTAGTTTGGTAAATGACTTGATCTGAGAACGTGCATTGGAACTGAAACTACTGTATCGTAGAAGAATCATGGTAGTAATTTAAAACACATAAACACATACAGCACGGTGACGAGATCGAATCCACCAGATTGCTCAGATACTGGTTCTCTTAGATGTACCTTATATAAAATATTTTAAAATGATTGAATCTTTCTAATTTTTTTTGCATACATCATTTATTTTGTATATATTTTCCGTTTTCATAACGTTTTTTAAAAATTGCCTTTCATTTTCCTAGAGAGGTGCATTTCTAAAGGAGCGCCCTCTAATGAAAATCCAGAGCTACTCGTGGTCGGTGAATTTTTAATAAAAATGCGAAGGTGGTTTATCAATTAAAAAATCGATATCCACAAAATAATCATACTTTCTGATTTTTTAATGCTAAAAACTTTCCCGATGACCGTCTTTGTAATCCTGAAAAATATCGTAACTTTTGATCGTAGATCTGCCAATGATCCAAGTACAATGGATTTGATTATCAGCGATTTGAACGTAAATGTACGGCCAAAAACTTTGATGTTATCAGATACAAAATTACGAATATGCGTGTTATAAATTGCTATCATGAATCTATCCCGATATTATAGTTTCCTTATTCTCTATTCTACAACATACATGATTTTTAAATTCATAATCTGATATCACTCCAGCTCTCTGATATTTATTTTGTTTATTGTATTACAGTTCTGAAATGCTTTTGTCTATCTCTGAAAAATCTATTGTAATACGTATAATACTTGTTTTTAATGTCGAAATGTTTGCATTTGCAATTAAAAAAAAAACACCTTATTCGTTCAATCTGTTGTTCCTTTCGTTTTCAGAGAAATACCTTTTCTCTTTCTTTGTTTTTGTTCTTTTATTTGGTTTATACGTGAAATCACACGATGAAACTACGATTGATATTGTTGTCGTGTTTTATTCTTTCTTTCGATATAGCAACTCAATTATCTTTAATTGTGTTTTCTGAGTATTTTAGATGTTCATTATACAAGGCTAGAATCACTTGTTAATTGGATATCGTAATCTGTCTGCATATGCTATTATTAAATTATATTCTCCTTCGCTTTATCTGATTCAAAATATCTGATGAAAATTAATTTTACATTCATCATTCTCTTCTAATAAACCGATTCATTTCAAAATGACATCTGACCGATGATCTTTAACAAACAATCGCTGCATCCACACAACACACCACAGAGCATATTTACCGACTGTTTCTAGATTAGAATATACTAGCAGTATCGCCCGGCGTTGCTCGGGTTTGTAAGGGAAATAACTATATAAGCATTTTTAGAGAGTTACTTCCCTTATATAATAGCAAAAAAAAAGCATTAAAATGAGAAAAAAATGATGGTAAATTTTTTTTTTAAATCGTAGACTCATCGTAGACGCGCGCTAATACCCAGAAGGGCTCGATATGAATCACGACTATAAGATACCCGGTTTTGGTTACACTGCACCGCAAAATGTGGGAGTAGTTAGGAATCTAAATCGTAGGAGACAGACACACAACTTCACTTTTATATATAAAGATTTCCAGACTTAAAGCGGTGAGCTGGGAGCAGCATTTCGTCCGTCTGTACGCTCTTAGTTCAAATTCCGCCGAGGTCGACTTTACCTGTCATCCTTTCGGGGGTCCATAAAATAACTATCAGTGGAACACTGGGTTCCCTGTCATCGACTTTCACCAAAATTGCTGGCCTTGTGCCAAAATTTGAAACGAATATATTTCCAGATTTGCTGCAAAATCTTTCGTTTTTTAAAGGACACAACCACCAGAAATAAGCTTGCAGATGTGACAACTAAAATGCTGCAGAATCGACCCCCAGTTAATCACTTAGATAGGTGGCGGGGATGAGAAGCGACACGTTTTGTTTTTATCAGTTTCTGAGATTAATGGATGGGGTGGGGTGGGGGTAAGTTATCGTCACGTTGGAGACTGGCTCAACGTTTGCAACAGAGTGGTTACTGCTAAAAGCACCCATGAATCACGAGATCATGCTAAACCGGGCGACGGATGGTGTCTACTACTACTACACACCGCTTAAGTGCAAAGGATTATTTCTAGATTAGAATATATTTCCGGACTTAGGGCAGCGGCGAGCTGGCAGAAACAAATTAAGCAAGGCATATCGTCCAATATTTACACACACACACACACCACACACACACACACACAGATAGATAATAGATTAACAGTCTGACTCAGTTCCACAGGACTTAATGTTTCGTGTGCGCGCCGGACAGATCTAACTCATTAAACTCCAGGGTGCTCCTAGTACGTGGTTCAGTTGGACATGAGAAACGTGCCCACCAAAATTTAAGCTATGTGTGGCCGAGTTAAGTAGTAATGAAAATTATGTGATTCCTGACACATGACTTGCGTGCTACTTCCCTTAATTTGTTCACTTCCTCATATATATATATATATATATATATATATATATATGTATTATGTGTGTGCGTGCGTGTTTGTTTGTATGTGTGTTTGGGTGTGTGCATGTGTGATTACCAACTCTACTTGCGAGAGAAGCTGCACATACGTCAACAGCCTACAATATCCATCAATAATAAACTTGATTCTTGCTTCAGCAGAGACACGTACTCCAAACGAACTTCAAGCAGTTGCTACCTGGTAACACCGATGTACTACCTTACGTCTAGCTAGCCCAGCGACAAGTTCAGGGCTCATAATCTCTGCTGCCTGCAGACAATTACGGTCTATTATCCCTGGAATCCATATTTGTCACTCTAGCATATATATATATATATATATATAACCTGAGGCTGTCAAACCGTCTACCTACCCATATAGGAAATGTCACATTTTACAAAGCCAAATTAACTGACTCCAAAATCTTGTCTTCCCTGTCACGTAGAGCACACAATGAAAAACAGACGTCGTTGAAATGTCGTATCTTTCATAATGCCGACTAACTGACACCAACTTCCCACCTGTTCTACCTCGTGGAGGCTGCAATGAAAGCACTTGATTACGTTAAGACAGTTGCAATATCCACGTGAACTGGACTGACTAATGGATGTCCAATTACTCTCCACTAGAAGCCATTTTAAATTTCTTTTAAATCCTCTCAACACCTACTTTGAATTCCTGACGATGTTCTGCGCCCGTGAAGCGTTGTCACACAGTCGTTATGTAAAGATTCGTAATACCTCTAATTGTGCAACTGGACTTATAAATGATCAAAGAATTTATAGACAATAAGAATAGTGTCCGAACGCAAAGAATATATATTCGTATGATTGATTGTAAATATATGTCTAGCCCTAAAGAAGCAACATTGGGACATATCAGATTTTAAAGAATATATTACATCTACCATAGGCACATGCATGGCTGTGTTGTTAAGAAGTTCGCTTTGCAACCACACGGTTTCAGATTCAATCCCACAGCACTGCACCGACCAAAGCCTTGGAAGTAAATTTGGCAGAGGGAAATTGTGACAAAGCCCGTCGTATATATTTATATGTGTGTGTGTGTGTGTGTGTGCATGTTTTTAGTGCTTGCATTTGTCATTCTCCCACACTGCTTCACAATTGGTATTATTTTACTTACGCCCATGTAACTTAGCGGTTCGGCTACAGCAACCGATCAAGTAAGTAGTACCAGACTTTAAAAGAGTGAACAAAAATAATACTGGGATTGTTTGGTTAGACAAAAAACATTCACGGCTGCGGCCCAGTATGGCCGCAGTCCAATGAGTGTTTCCTGAAATTTCTATACACACAAACACACACACAAATATATATATGTACGTTTATGTGTGTGTATATATATGTCTATGTGTGTGTATATATATGTGAGTATGTGTATACATACAGATATGTCTACGAGCAGATACACAT
>NW_021829594.1:0-5000 GCF_006345805.1 Octopus sinensis | reverse complement strand
CGCCGAGGTCGACTTTGCCTTTCATCCTTTTGGGGTCGATAAATTAAGTACGAGTTGCGTACTGGGGTCGATCTAATCGACTGGCCTCCTCCTCCCCCAAAATTTCGGGCATTGTGCTTAGAGTAGAAAATATCTTACCAGTCTAGTAAAAATCTGTGTAGGCGCAGGTGTGGCCGTGTGTTTCAAAAACATGCTTCTCAGTTACGTGGTTTTGGGTTCAACCCCACTGCGTGGCACTTTGGGCAAGTGTCTTTCGCTGTCATACCGGACCGGTTCAAAAGTTTGCGAGTGAGTTTGACAGAAGGAAAGTGAAAGAAACCAATCGTGTATGCATTTATATGTGTGTATATTTATATATGTGTGTGGGGGGATGTATGTATGTGTATGTCTGTCTTTGTGTTTGCCCCCTACCCCACTACTTGACAACCGGTGTTGGTATGGTTACGTCCTCTTAACCTAGCGGGTTGGCCAAAGATATATATATATATATGTGTGCATGCGTATGTGTGTGTGAGAGAAAGAGAGATGTGGGAAAGGTGGAGAAAAAGAGAGGGAGAGAGAGAGAGAGAATAAGTACCAAGTTTCAAAATTAAGTATTGTCATCGATTTGTTTGTCTAAACACTCCACTGCTGTGCCCCAGCGTGGCAGCCGTCCAATGACTGAAATAAGTAAACGATAAAGGATATGGATGTTGCCTTTCCTCCTTTGAGTAACCAATAAAAACAACTTTACGTCTATTGAGGTTCTTGCAGTGAATGTTTTAGTCAAGTAAGATCCGCACAGTCACCAAAGTGAGAATAGTTAAAATGCAAGATGGCTGCTAAGATCATAGCACATTAGATTGCGTTACGAACCAAATGAAGGAGCCTACAGGAGGCTCGGTAGAAATAGCAGTGAAATCTCTCTCCAATCACATGATCTACTGTCTTTAAAACAAAGAGCATTAGGCGTAGGAGCGGCTGTGTGGTAAGTATAGGCGCATGAGTGGCTATGTGGTAAGTAGCTTGCTTACCAACCACATAGTTCCGGGTTCAGTCCTACTGCATGGCACCTTGGGCAAGTGTTTTACTACTATAGCCTCAGGCCGACCAAAGCCTTGTGAGTAGATTTGGTAGCCGGAAACCGAAAGAAGCCCGTCGTATATATGTATATATATATATATGTGTATGTATGTATGTGTGTGTATATGTTTGTGTGTCTGTATTTGTCCCCCCCAACATCGTTTGACAACCGATGCTGGTGTGCTTACGTCCCCGTAACTTAGCGGTTCGGCAAAAGAGACCGATAGAATAAGTACTAGGCTTACAAAGAATAAGTCCTGGAGCCGATTTGCTCGACTAAAGGCGGGGCTCCAGCATGGCCACAGTCAAATGACTGAAACAAGTGAAAGAGTAAAAGAGTTTGAATAAAGTAGTCCTAGATATATTGATACACTCCATGTATGGGAAAGAAAAGGAAAGAAGAGAAAAGAAAACAAAAACGGGTTGGTCAGTACTAGAACGCCTTTAATCATAAGTCTGTTCTGTCGTAAATAGCAACATCAACAACAATAATAATATAGTCACAACAACCATAGCAAAATGGTATAATTTACCCCCATCAGACACCAACGACAACCTACGTGAAGATGGAAACTGCAGACATCAAATGTCGTATATATTTCTCTTTTTAAATGTCAATCAGACTCTAAAAAGAAGAAAAAAAAAGAATGAGAAAAATAGTGGTAGTAAAAGTTTCTTTCTCCCTCGGGGCTCTTATCAATCAGATGTATGCAGTTAATTAGAATGCAGTGTATTAATTACTTAAACGCTGTATTTGATATTCTTACTAAACGATTGTCGGTTTTCGAGAGAAATTGGTGTCTATGGTACACGCAAAGCTGTGTGGTTATGAAGTTCGTTTTGAAACCATGTAGTTTCGAGTTCGTTTCCACTATGTGGTAACTTCGGCAAGTTTCTTCTACAATAGCTTCGTATCGATTAATGCCTTGTGAGTAAATATAGAAGACAGAAACTCTGTGTGTGTGTGCGTGCGTGTGTGTGTGTGTGTGTGTGTGTGTGTGTGTGTGTGTTTGTGTGCATCTTTGTGTCTGTGTTTGCTTCCCACACTGCTTTAGAACCGGATTTGGCATAGCGGTTCGGTATAAGTGAACGATAAAATAATTACCAGGCTTTAAAAACAGAATAAGTACAAGTGTTAATTTGTTTCAATCGAATCTCACGAATTGGTGCCCCAGTATGGCCGCAGTTCAATGACTGAAACAAGTAAAAGTAAAGAACGGCTAGAGTTAGGCCTATTAAAATAAACTAAACATTTAGGAGTGAAAGAATCGGTGGAGTATAAGTTCTTCGGGTTCATGTCTCATCCAGATTAACTAAGCCTTTCGTCCTTCTGAGATCGATAAAATAAATATCTGACAAAAATACTGAGATTGACATAATCAACTCTTGAACATGATGCCCCAGAATGGCCACGATCAGTGACTGAAGCCAGTAGAAGAATAATATGTAATTTGTATAAGAATAAAATATAATTTCTAGTATAGTTTACATCGTGGAGGCACATGGCCTAGTCGTAAGAGCAGTGGACTCGCGGTCGAGGGATCGCGGGTTCGAATGTGTGTCTTTATGAACAAAACACCTAAGCTTCTCGCGGCTCCGGCAGAAGGTAATAGCGAACTTCTGTTGACTCTTACGCCACCACTTTCTCTCACTCTTTCCTCCAGGTGGGGAACCTATACGCCAAGGAAACCGGCCCTATGAGCCAGGCGTGGTTCGAGAAGGAACAAACAAAATATTTTAGAGCGGAATAATAAAAGTATAATTTCTATATAAAATGTGACTTTAAAGAGGACATTTATTTGAAAATAGAAAAAAGATACCTCAAACAATCATCCCGAGTCCTAAATGCAAAGTTGAGCCTCCCATAATCTAATTTTGTCCTTGACGCTCACATCTTGATTATGCGCTGTTGAAATTGGAGTGCATCTATCATGCCCATGCGTCTTTTAGGTCATCAAATACGGTAACTACTCGTAACTACTCCGAAAATTATGATGCTTTTGTGAGCAATATCAGTGTTTAAGACATTCAATTTGCAACTACATAGTTCTGCTTATACTCGTTTTGCAAGTCACTTTGGGAAACCGTTTTCTGCAATAAATCCGTTTTATATTGTAATTGAACAACACCATGTGAATGAAATTTTCTTGACAGAAACCCCTAGGAATTCCATCGCGCATGCGTATGTGTAATCTCCTGATCTCCACTTTACTTCTTCCTTTCCTTTCCTTTTTCTATTATCATTTTCTATTTGTTTTCTCTGTCTCTCTCAAAATGCTGCTAAGAATTTTGCCAGGCGTTCTAACGGCCAGCTCGCCGCCTTCGAAAGCAACAAATATTAGACTTTATTTTATTAGCGCAGGAGTGGCTGTGTGGTATGTAGCTTGCTTACCAGCCACATGGTTTCGGGTTCAGTCCCACAGCGTGGCACCTTGGGCAAGTGTCTTCTACTATAGCCTCGGGTCGACCAAAGCCTTCTGAGTGGATTTGGTAGATAGAAACTGAAAGAAGCCAGTCGTATATTATATGTATATATATATATATCTATATATATATATATATATATATATATATAATATATATATATATGTGTGTGTGTGTGTGTATGTGTGTGTGTGTGTGTGTATGCCGTCTCTGGTGTTTGTCTCCCCAACATCGCTTGACAACCGATGCTGGTGTGTTTACGTCCCGTTACTTAGCGGTTCGGCAAAAGAGACCGATAGAAAAAGTACTAGGCTTACAAAGAATAAGTCCTGGGGTCGATTTGCTCGACTAAAGGCGGTGCTCCAGCATGACCACAGTCAAATAACTGAAACAAATAAAAGAGAGTAAAAAAAAAGAGACAACAGTTTTCGATTACTGTTTTTATTTAACACTTCATGGATAAACTTTCTTACAAGAGAGACAGAGAACTTACTCTTTCTTTCAATATGTAGTATCCTGATGCAATCCCTTCTGTAAAACTTATATCCTGGAACTTACTTTTTTAAACGAACCCTTGTATCTATTGAAAACAAAACGAGGCTGACGTGACATAAAATTGCCATGACGTCTTTTGCTGTGAGTACCGAACAGTATAAAATGAATTAGCGAACTTCATTCAATTCTCAGGTCGAGCCAGGTCTCTCCACGTGTTCTTTAACTGAACAAAATGCTGAAAGATCATTTCCTTCTGTACACTGGGGACTTATGGAGATTGAACTTGACCAACAAGCCAGCTCAATGGCAATCATGATGGTTGTTGCTAAGTATGATATTAATTGTTTGCGATTGTTGTTCATTTAGATTGAATTTATTCAAGCTTTGTTGATTCTGGGTTGTTCGATCCGTTTGCTTACTTCGGCTTTGCAAAATAATAGAATACGAATATCGACAACGGAAATGTGTGTAAATAACTAAAAAGGAATGTTTTTTTCTCATTTTCACTCACTCGCTTACTTACTGTATGTGTGTATTATACACACACACACATACGTGGGAGTGGATGAATGAAAGAAAATGGCACTCAACACATTTGGTAGGAATTACATATATTATTTAATAAGAATTTGATTCGTTTCTTGGCAACTTAAAGTTTCGTAGGCTCTTCAAACAGACTAGAAGTTCCACGGAGCCGAGTCAAACTGTTATTGAAATATATATATCCCACTTCTGACAAGCATCTTTTCATAGGCGCAGGAGTGGCTGTGTGGTAAGTAGCTTGCTAACCAACCACATGGTTCCGGGTTCAGTTCCACTTGGCGAGTGTCTTCTGCTATAGCCCCGGGCCGACCAATGCCTTGTGAGTGAATTTGGTAGACGGAAACTGAAAGAAGCCTGTCGTATATATGTATATATATATATATGTGTGTGTGTGTGTTTGACAACCGATGCTGGTGTGTTTACGTCCCCGTCACTTAGCGGTTCGGCAAAAAGAGAATAGAATAAGTACTGGGCTT
>NW_021829593.1:27500-32533 GCF_006345805.1 Octopus sinensis | reverse complement strand
TCCTGGGGTCGATTTGTTCGGCTAAAGGCGGTGCTCCCGAAATGGCCGCAGTCGAATGACTGCGACAAATATGACTGAAAGAGTACACTTCCAAAATGGGACTTCGCCCATTTACAAATTTTCATCAAAAACTTCCGGACTGATGCTATAAAAAGAAACCACAACACATAGTAATTCAGTATTTAATCTGCTTCAAAGTAGTCCCCCTCTGAAGCTAAAAAACATAGCAACCAAACCCTTTCAAACCCGGCAACCTAGTTTTTTTTTTTTCTTTTTTTCCCCATCGATGGAAGCATTCCTGAAACTCATTTTTTGGGGATAGTGAGTGTTGTTGAATTCTCTCAGTTTTCTTCAAATGTCTTGAAATCTCGTTGGATGGTCTTCCCCTGTAAGACTGAGCCTTTGTTTACACACACACACACATATACATATGGCTACCTCTGAAGAGCACAAGGTTACATAACTGGACTGTTACCTTACACCCTGTTGAACACCTAGTGTGAACCAATTGGTAAGCTCATCATATCATCATCATCATCATCATCATCATTTAGCGTCCGCTTTCCATGCTAGCATGGTTGGACGGTTCAACTGGTGTCTGTGAAGCCAGAAGGCTGCATCAGGCCCAGTCTGATCTGGCCAGTGTTTCTACAGCTGGATTATGCGCTTCCTAACGCCAACCACTCCGTGAGTGTAGTGGGGCTTTTTTATGTGCCACCCGCACAGGTGCCAGGACGGAGCTGGCAAACGGCCACGGACGGATGGCTTTTTTTACGTGCCACCGGCACGGGGGCCAGCATGCTAGCAATGGCCACGAACGGATGGTGCTATGTTGCCACCGGCATTGGGGGGCCAGCGAGGCTGGCAACGGCCATGAACGGATGGTGCTTTTTACTGCCACCGGCACGGAAACCAGTCGGGGCGGCGCTGGCAACGGCCACGATCGGATGGTTCGCTTACTGTCAGGTCACCGGCACTGGTATCACAGCTGCATTTCCATTGATGTTGATCGACTTCGATTTTGGTTCTGCTTTCTGATATCTGATTTGATTTGGTTTGAAAAAATCATCCATAATGGATATATGATATTGTACACTTCAATTAATATATGTGTGTATGTATATATATACTTTGATACTTTGATAGGTTTTGGCCATTATTGGCCCAGGCCATGTCTAACTTAATAGCACCACCTGGTGCTATTATATATATATATATATATATATATATAGGCGCAGGAGTGGCTGTCTGGTAAGTAGCTTGCTAACCAACCACATGGTTCCGGGTTCAGTCCCACTGCGTGGCATCTTGGGCAAGTGTCTTCTGCTATAGCCCCGGGCCAACCAATGCCTTGTGGAGTGGATTGGTAGACGGAAACTGAAAGAAGCCTGTCGTATATATTAATATATATATATATGCGTGTGTGTTTGTGGGTCTGTGTGTTTCCCCCTAGCATTGCTTGACAACCGATGCTGGTGTGTTTACGTCCCCGTCACTTAGCGTTCGGCCAAAGAGACCGATAGAATAAGTACTTGGCTTACAAAGAATAAGTCCCGGGGGTCGATTTGCCTCGACTAAAGGGGGTGCCCCAGCATGGCGCAGTCAAATGACTGAAACAAGTAAAAGAGTAAAAGAGAGTATATATTATATATATGTATGTATACAGTCGCATGCACACACACACACACACAGCACAAACCAATTTATGCCATTTCTCATATAATATTGACACGAACACGCTTTCCCTGGTTTTCACCACCCTCAGATGAAGATGAAACTCAAGGAACAGTCTGCTGTGAAATCCTCGGAACCAAATGTAGGACCGGAAGTTAGTTTACATAGAACCGGCGAACATTCGATCGGAACCATCACCTGATATTCCTTATGTCCGTGTGTCTGGTGGGAAGTGGCTTGCTATTCAGTGTATATAGATTTCAAGATTTATTTATATATATATAGATATATATGTATGTGTGTATGTATGTATGTATATATATATATATATATATGCTTACTACATACATAAATTAACCACACATATATATTTATATATATACCCACTAAATTTATGTGTGTGTGTATATATACATATATACCTATGTCTATAAGTAAAGTCTATAAAGATATGTTATATATATATATATATATGTATAGTAGTGTTAGTATGTAGTAGATATATATATATGCTTAACTACATACAATAAATTAACACACATAGACACACAACATATATATTTATATATATACCCACTTAATTTAGGTGTGTGTGATATATACATATATACCTATGTCTATAAGTAAAGTCTATAAAGATATGTTATATATATATATATATATATGTATATGTATGTGTGTATGTATGTATGTAATATATATATATATGCTTAACTACATACATAAATTAACACACATAGACACACACATATATATTTATATATATACCCACTTAAATTTATGTGTGTGTGTATATATACATATATACCTATGTCTATAAATAAAGTCTATAAAGATATGTTATATATATATATATATATATATGTATATGTATGTATGTATGTAGGTAATATATATATATATAATGCTTAACTACATACATAAATTAAAACACACATAGACACACACATATAGTTTATATATATACCCAATGAAATTTATGTGTGTGTGTATTATACATATACCTATGTCTATAAGTAAAGTCTATAAAGATATGTTATATATATTATATATATATATATATATATATATGGGTATATGTATGTGTGTATGTATGTATATATATATATGCTTAACTACATAGATAAATTAACACACATAGACACACACACATATATATTTATATATATACCCACTTAAATTTATGTGTGTGTGTATATATACATATATACGTATGTCTATAAGTAAAGTCTATAAATATATATATATATATACCGGAGTAAACACATAAATGTGAAACAAGGTGGAAAAAAAGAGTACTCAAATACCAGTGGTAGAGTAATATGCTTTATTTTAAGCAGCAGAAAATTCAACAAAATCTGTTACTCTGAGTTTCTCGTTGCCGTTCATCAGACAGTTTTTGCTAGAATGGAACCGATATATCAATTCAATCTAGACTCTTACAAACGCTACACCTTTAAAAAAAAAATGGACTTGTTTGATTGGCCCTTTAGAAAAAACGGTCAATCTTCGAGCAATAAACAAAAAAAGCTCAAAAATATATGTATATATATATAAAAAATTATTTCTAGCAAAAACTGTCTGATGAACGGCAACGAGAAACTCAGAGTAACAGATTTTGTTGAATTTTCTGCTGCT
This sequence comes from Octopus sinensis, assembly GCF_006345805.1. NCBI lineage: Eukaryota > Metazoa > Mollusca > Cephalopoda > Octopoda > Octopodidae > Octopus > Octopus sinensis. The sequence goes on along the minus strand of NW_021829593.1, from coordinate 29,221 downwards.
TAAAATAAAGTATATATATTATATATTATTATATATGTTTATATATATATATGTTTATATATATATATGTTTATATATATATATGTTTATATATATATATATATATATATAGATATATATATATATTATATATATATATATATATATATATATATATATATATATATATTGTTTGATGAACGGCAACGAGAAACTCAGAGTAACAGATTTTGTTGAATTTTCTGCTGCTTAAAATAAAGTATATATATATATATATATATATATATATATATATATATATATATATACACATACACACACATATATCTATATAAATTTTACAGATAAGAAAGTCAGTTTTGAGCGCAGTATAGCTGTGACAACAGCAGAAAATACTCAATCTTTCCAGTTTTCACAACTATGCTATGTTTGACATTTACTTTCTTGTATGTAAAGTAATAAACACTTTAGATGCTTAGAAATTTTGTTCAGATATATATATATGTATTGTATGTATGTACGTACATATGTATGTATGTGTGTGTGTATGTATGTATGTACAGTTGGATGGATATATTAAAGAGTGAGGGAGATGTCTATATAAAAGTTTGACCTGCTAGAAATAGCAGCCAAATCGTTCTTGAATCACATCCGATTGTCGTATATATGCATGTATGCATGCATGCATGCATGTATGTATGTGTGTATATATGTATGTATGTACATACGTGCCTACCTACCTACCTACCTATCTATCTATCTATCTATCTATCTATCTATCTATCTATGTATCTATGTATCTATCTATCTATCTACCTATCTTTCTACCTATCTATCTATCTATCTGTTTGTCTATCTATTTGTCTGTCTATCTATCTATCTATCTGTTTGTCTATCTATTTGTCTGTCTGTCTATCTATCTATCTATCTATCTATCTATCTATCTATCTATCTATCTATCTATCTATCTATCCATACATACATACAGGGTACAATGAATAAATTGTCGTCTAAATTACGCAAAAATGAAAATAACACTGACATCTCATTTTAACAGATATTTTTACCAAAATTACGTAAAAATATCTTGAAGTGCTAAAGAGTAAATTCATTCAATAAAATCGCCATTGGCTTCAACCACAGCCTCCAGATGACTTCAGAATCTCCTGCAACTCTTCTGGATGGTCTCCTTGTTAAGTTGGTCAATGTTATCATAATCCTTGCCTTCAGTTGGTCTTTGACATTACAAGGGGTTTTGTTGGTCTTTTGCTCAGCTGTGCCCCACACACAATAATCAAGGGTGTTGCAGTCTGGGGAGTTCTTTTCGGGAGTTCCTTTCTTATCAGAATGGTCAGAGTGAGTTTTCTGAGTTTGCCGAACTTTCGTAATTACCATTGGACTCATCCAACTCATGACACCCAAACGCTCTGAAATCCCCATACTGGGGCTTCCATCGTGAATGCCAAACAGTATAGCATGTCGTTTCCAAGTTTCTATCGAACAAATTTCTAGCAGAGTGTATTACATCATGGTACTGTTTTTCTCACCGATCCTACTACACCTATTTCTTTATTACCCACAAGGGGCTAAACACAGAGGGGACAAACAAGGACAGACATAGGTATTAAGTCGATTACATCGACCCCAGTGCGTAATTGGTACTTAATTAATCGACCCCGAAAGGATGAAAGGCAAAGTCGACTCCTGCGGAATTTGAACTCAGAACCTAGCGACAGACGAAA
>NW_021829593.1:10000-22500 GCF_006345805.1 Octopus sinensis | reverse complement strand
TATGTTTTTCATTGTTTGATTTGCCTAATAGTGGTTTTATCTCTAATTTATTATAATATAATATAATATATTTATACTATAAAATTGGATTTAATCCTAAATCTGATTTTTCCCTGTAAGTTTGGATTTATTCCCTAATATTTTATTATTAATTATATATATATATATATATATATATTCACATACACTTGAGTGTATATGTGTGTTGAAATATATGCTTACAATTATTAAGCAATTCCTGTGTATATAATTACATTTTAATAACGAAGAGATTAATTTCAAAACAATACACTGCTATCATTAAATGAAGTTTATTTTCTGTTTATTAGAAGGGAGTGCAATATTTTTATATAAAAAACCTAGGGTTATAATTTTTTCTACCACAGGAAAATGCCCTAAAATTTTTTGGGGTAGGGTAGGGGGTACGAGTCATTTACATTGACCCTTGTGCTGTACTGGTGCTTTTTATAGTGACCCCCAACAATGATGAGTGGCAAACTGTCCTTACTAGGATTTGAACTCAAAACTTTAAGCAAGAAGAAATTGGATTACAATATTAGAAATTGTGTTTTGTCCACAGGTGCATGTGTGGCTATGTGGTAAGATGCTTGCTTTCTGACCATGTGGGTCTGGGTTCAGCCCCAATGCATGGCACCATGGGTGTCTTTTGTTATAGGCTGAAGCTGACCAAAGCCTTCCGAGTGAATTTGGTAGGCAGAAACTGAAAGAAGCCTGTTGTGTGTATATATGGATTATATATGCTTATGTATATACATATGCAATATATTTATTTGTATATATAATTATGTATATATACGCATATATTTATATGTATATATATGCATATATTTATATATATGTATATTATGTATGTATATTTATGCATATATATATATATATATATATATATATATATATGCATATATTTATGGATGTGTATATGCATATGCATATATGTGTGTATATATATATATATATATATAATTTTGTTTATATATACATATGTATATAAATATACATATGTATTCACGTAGATGCACACATATTAATATATATGCATATATATATATATATATATATATATGAAGATAATGATGTAAATGCACTCACACACACATGTGTGTAAGTGGGGATATCCTGTTGCAGTTTACAATGAACATTGTATGTAAAAACAAAGTCTATACCCACATGCCTACAGTGTTGGCTAACATCTATAGATGTATTCTGCATTGCAGTATATAACATTGAAACAAAACACTCTGACCGCTTAATAAATATATTTATTGATGTACCATGCATCATATAAATCATTCTGTTTAATTTAGTTATCATTTAAACAACAGTGGGTTTTCTAGTTTAACGTTTCTGTGGATAGTTTAAGCGGGTGCTCAGTTGCTGAAGAAATCCATATATGAAAGTGAAACTAGTCTTGCTGTTCCCTGTTTTACTACCAATGAAGATTATACACAAAGACAAGGTGCTTATAGCTATATATATACATAAAGTTTTTTCTCTGTGTTTGTGTGTGTGTGTGTGTGTGTGTGCATGCGTACATGTGCATTTGTTTGTGTGTGTACATGTATCTGCATGTGAGTGTATATATACATGTATGCAGTCAATATATATATCTTCATATATGTATATATACCTATATATATATATATACACACACACACATATATACAATATATATATATACACATATATAGATACATATATATATATATGTATACACAATATATATATATTATGCAATATATATATATAATGTTTGTGTATGTATACACGTGTACATATGACTATACACATGTGCATGCATGTGTATATATCTAAGTGTGTGTGTATACATATGTGTACATATAAATATATACACACACGTACATGCATATGCGCACACACACTCACCATCTCATAACGTTTATAAACGATCATAATCATGTAAAGAAATACAAATTTATAGATTTTAATAAAAATATTTACCAATTAAATTATCTTTGTATTGTTTTTATTCTGCGTTAGTTTTATAAAACGTATATTTATAGAAATATAAAATGCATAATATAATTAGGTTGTCCAGAAAGTTCTTGCTGATTTATAGTAGCTTACCTTTCGACTTATTTTAGAACATGGTTGAGTCCATAAAATAGGATTTGACTACACCTCCATTCAGAGCACAGTTTAAGCTAGCTCTGCTTTTCTCTCAAGATATTGGGTTGTCTGGAAAGTTTGTGCCGATTTATAGTAGCTTACCATTCGACTTATTTTAGAACATGGTTGAGTCCATAAAATAGGATTTGACTACATCTCCATTTAGAGCACAGTTTAAGCTAGCTCTGCTTTTCTCTCAAGATATTGGGTTGTCTGGAAAGTTTGTGCCGATTTATAGTAGCTTACCATTCGACTTATTTTAGAACATGGTTGAGTTCATAAAATAGGATTTGACTAAACCTCCATTTAGAGCACAGTTTAAGCTAGCTCTGCTTTTCTCTCTCAGATATTGGGTTGTCTGGAAAGTTGTGCCGATTTATAGTAGCTTACCATTCGACTTATTTTAGAACATGGTTGAGTTCATAAAATAGGATTTGACTAAACCTCCATTTAGAGCACAGTTTAAGCTAGCTCTGCTTTTCTCTCAAGATATTGGGTTGTCTGGAAAGTTTGTGCCGATTTATAGTAGCTTACCATTCGACTTATTTTAGAACATGGTTGAGTTCATAAAATAGGATTTGACTAAACCTCCATTTAGAGCACAGTTTAAGCTAGCTCTGCTTTTCTCTCAAGATATTGGGTTGTCTGGAAAGTTCGTGCCGATTTATAGTAGCTTACCATTCGACTTATTTTAGAACATGGTTGAGTCCATAAAATAGGATTTGACTACATCTCCATTTAGAGCACAGTTTAAGCTAGCTCTGCTTTTCTCTCAAGATATTGGGTTGTCTGGAAAGTTTGTGCCGATTTATAGTAGCTTACCATTCGACTTATTTTAGAACATGGTTGAGTTCATAAAATAGGATTTGACTAAACCTCCATTTAGAGCACAGTTTAAGCTAGCTCTGCTTTTCTCTCAAGATATTGGGTTGTCTGGAAAGTTTGTGCCGATTTATAGTAGCTTACCTTTCGACTTATTTTAGAACATGGTTGAGTCCATAAAATAGGATTTGACTAAACCTCCATTTAGAGCACAGTTTAAGCTAGCTCTGCTTTTCTCTCAAGATATTGGGTTGTCTGGAAAGTTTGTGCCAATTTATAGTAGCTTACCTTTCGACTTATTTTAGAACATGGTTGAGTCCATAAAATAGGATTTGACTACACCTCCATTTAGAGCACAGTTTAAGCTAGCTCTGCTTTTCTCTCAAGATATTGGGTTGTCTGGAAAGTTTGTGCCGATTTATAGTAGCTTACCTTTCGACTTATTTTAGAACATGGTTGAGTCCATAAAATAGGATTTGACTAAACCTCCATTTAGAGCACAGTTTAAGCTAGCTCTGCTTTTCTCTCAAGATATTGGGTTGTCTGGAAAGTTTGTGCCAATTTATAGTAGCTTACCTTTCGACTTATTTTAGAACATGGTTGAGTCCATAAAATAGGATTTGACTAAACCTCCATTTAGAGCACAGTTTAAGCTAGCTCTGCTTTTCTCTTAAGATATTGGGTTGTCTGGAAAGTTTGTGCCGATTTATAGTAGCTTACCTTTCGACTTATTTTAGAACATGGTTGAGTCCATAAAATAGGATTTGACTAAACCTCCATTCAGAGCACAGTTTAAGCTAGCTCTGCTTTTCTCTCAAGATATTGGGTTGTCTGGAAAGTTTGTGCCAATTTATAGTAGCTTACCTTTCGACTTATTTTAGAACATGGTTGAGTCCATAAAATAGGATTTGACTACACCTCCATTTAGAGCCCAGTTTAAGCTAGCTCTGCTTTTCTCTCAAGATACTGGGTTGTCTGGAAAGTTTGTGCCGATTTATAGTAGCTTACCTTTTGACTTATTTTAGAACATGGTTGAGTCCATAAAATAGGATTTGACTATACCTCCATTTTGAGCCCAGTTTAAGCTAGCTCTGCTTTTCTCTCAAGATATTGGGTTGTCTGGGAAGTTTGTGCCGATTTATAGTAGCTTACCTTTTGACTTATTTTAGAACATGGTTGAGTCCATAAAATAGGATTTGACTACACCTCCATGTAGAGCACAGTTTAAGCTAGCTCTGCTTTTCTCTCAAGATATTGGGTTGTCTGGAAAGTTTGTGCCAATTTATAGTAGCTTACCTTTCGACTTATTTTAGAACATGGTTGAGTCCATAAAATAGGATTTGACTACACCTCCATTTAGAGCCCAGTTTAAGCTAGCTCTGCTTTTCTCTCAAGATACTGGGTTGTCTGGAAAGTTTGTGCCGATTTATAGTAGCTTACCTTTTGACTTATTTTAGAACATGGTTGAGTCCATAAAATAGGATTTGACTATACCTCCATTTTGAGCCCAGTTTAAGCTAGCTCTGCTTTTCTCTCAAGATATTGGGTTGTCTGGGAAGTTTGTGCCGATTTATAGTAGCTTACCTTTTGACTTATTTTAGAACATGGTTGAGTCCATAAAATAGGATTTGACTACACCTCCATGTAGAGCACAGTTTAAGCTAGCTCTGCTTTTCTCTCAAGATATTGGGTTGTCGGGAAAGTTTGTGCCGATTTATAGTAGCTTACCTTTCGACTTATTTTAGAACATGGTTGAGTCCATAAAATAGGATTTGACTATACCTCCATTTAGAGCACAGTTTAAGCTAGCTCTGCTTTTCTCTCAAGATATTGGGTTGTCTGGGAAGTTTGTGCCGATTTATAGTAGCTTACCTTTTGACTTATTTTAGAACATGGTTGAGTCCATAAAATAGGATTTGACTACACCTCCATTTAGAGCACAGTTTAAGCTAGCTCTGCTTTTCTCTCAAGATATTGGGTTGTCCGGAAAGTTTGTGCCGATTTATAGTAGCTTACCTTTTGACTTATTTTAGAACATGGTTGATTCCATAAAATAGGATTTGACTACACCTCCATTTAGAGCACAGCTTAAGCTATCTTTTCGTGGAAGAAGGTTTATGTTCCTATAACCTGTGTTAATTCTGTAACTCTTTAAAATGGAAGATAAGAAAGTTCATTTTCGGCACTTGATGCTTTGGGAACCAGACAAAAATTGCTGCAGCTCGGCTGGGATGTGTTACCCCACCCTCCATATTCACCAGATATTGCTCCTTCGGGTTTCCACTTATTCAGGCCTCTGCAGAATAGTCTTAATGGTAAAAATTCCTTGGATGATGTAAAAAGATACCTTGATGAATTCTTTGCCATGAAACTACCTGAATTCTGGGAAGAGGGTATTTTCAAGTTAAAGGAAAGATGGAGACGCATTGTGCAACAAAATGGTTCATATTTGGTTGTTTAGAAATGCAATGGCAAGTATTTATTGACCTTTTTCTTTCCTTTAAAAGTGGCACGAACTTTCTGGTCAACCCAATACATACATACAAACATACATACGTACATATGCACACACACACGCGTTTAATGTCTGTTCTCCATGCTAGCACGGGTGGGCTGGTTCGACCGGGATCTGGGAAGCCAGAAGGCTGTGCCAGGCCCAGTCTGATCTAGCAGTGTTTCTACAGCTGGATGCCCTTCCTAATGCCAACCACTCCGTGAGTGTAGTGGGTGCTTTTTACGTGCCAGGCGAGGCTGGCAACGGCCACAATTGGATTGGTTATTTTTACGTACCACCAGCATGGAAGCCAGTTAAGGCGGCGCTGGCATCGGCCACGTTCGGATGGCGCTTTTGACATGCCACCGGCACAGAAGCCAGTCAAGGTGGCGCTGGCATTGGCCACGTTCGGATGGTGCCTTTTACGTGCCACCGGCACGGAAGCCAGTCAAGGTGGTGCTGGCATCGGCCACGTTCAGATGGTGCTTTTTACATGCCACCAGCACGGAAGCCAGTCAAGGTGGCGCTAGCATCGGCCACGTTTGGATGGTGCTTTTTACTTTTACATGTCACTGGCACGGAAGCCAGTCAAGACGGCGCTGGCACCGGCCACGTTTTGATGGTGCTTTTTACGTGCCACTGGCACTGAAGCCATTCAACAGATATGATTATCTGTCTGTCTGTGTGTCTTCTGTCCAAAATAGTACAGCTTTTTCCATTGTTCATACAATTTTAATATATTTATTCAATGCTCGTACCATTTATCCAATGTCGAGTGATTTTAATAATTTTGTACATTTTCTTTGTTTCACTCACTGTCCTAACAGTGGCTATATTCGTATAGGTACAAGTAGTAACAGGTGTAGCAGTAGTCGTAGCTGTAGTAGTAGGTCATAACATGTTTTCCAGAAAAATGATTGAAAATGCAAAATTTTCCATTGTTGGAGCAGAGACAGTGTGACTCGTAGATGATATCCAAGGGACGCCACTGGTTGATGATGGACTGCAGCAGCCTGTTTAGGTGATTATGTGATTATGAAGATTACATATATAGTTAGATAGATATATAGATGTTTGTATATGTAAATATAGATATATAAATATGCGTGTATTTGTGTGTGTAGTTTATGTAGATAGATACATAGTCACATATATAGTTTATATCTATATCTAAATGTAGATATTGATATGGAGGTCAGTTGAGAAACAGAGTGCTTGTGGCCTGGTTTTGTGGTTTGGCGCCAGGCAGACGGATAAAGCCTTTGTCCTGTCGGTTTCTGGAGAAATTAATGGGTTTGGAAGAGACCTCTGACTCTTTTCCGGTCAAGCAGAGTTTAAGAAACCACCCTTTAAAATGCGACCAGCTGGGTTTGTTTGGCAGTTCTGCCTGAGACAGTGAGATGGCAACAGGGCAGTTTGGCAGTTCTGCCTGAGACAGTCAAAAGGGCCAGAAAAGAGTCAGCTGGCAAGGGACAGCAGTCGATGCGAGGTGGGGATGGTGAGAGGCAACGACAACGTTGAGAAAGACAGACAGATAGCACTGTGGACATGTAGAGCGAAAGAGAGGGATTACGGCAGAAAGGCACAGCTATTGTAGTAGGAGTTCGTAACAGTATTTTTGTTTATGTTTTGATGTGAAATGTAAAAGAAACGAGATTGTGACGTAAATTGTAATCTGTTGTAAAGAACTAAGAAAAAAGAATTGATGAAGAGGAAAAAAGAATTGTGTCAAAGAAAAGAGAACATTGTGAATTGAGGAAAAGAGCAAGAAAAGAAAGAAAGAGAAAGACTTTAATGTTGAACTGTTCCGAACTATATTGCATCAATTTGAACTGTTTTGATTGTCTCCGGACTTGGTGTATCGTGCATGCCTTTGATTGTTTTCGAATGACGTGTTATGTTTAAATGCATTGGTTGTTTTTCTTTTAATTCCGTTGCATGTTATTTTCTTTAATGTATCTGATATGTTTCACGTTTTATTTGATGTTGTAATGATTGTTATAAACTGTTCTTAAATGTAAGCAAATTGCCTTCCGCCATCTCTCTATCTCTTCCTCCTGTTGTTGTTGTTATCTCTGGTCGCTGGTTCGAGTTCGTTGCCATCCCCCCACCACCGTTTTCTCTGTGTGGCAGATTCCCGTTCGACTGAGCTGGTCACTCGTCGTCGCTCGACTTAGTAGGGTCCCGGGTTTGAGTTTGAGCGACGGCAGGTTCGTAACAATATATATATAGATATATAAATACGTGTGTGTTTGTGTGTGTAGTTTATGTAGATAGATACATAGTCACATATATAGTTTATATATATATGTAAATGTAGATATATATAGATATATAAATATGTGTGTGTAGTTTATGTAGATAGATACATAGTCACATATATAGTTTATATGTATATGTAAATGTAGATATATATAGATATATAAATATGTGTGTTTGTGTGTGTAGTTTATGTAGATAGATATATAGTCACATATATAGTTTATATATATATAGTTGATAGTTGTAAACATAGACATATATATACATACATACATACATACATACATACACACACATATATATATATATAATATATATATATATATATATATATATATATACTTTTACTCTTTTACTTGTTTCAGTCATTTGACTGTGGCCATGTGTGAAGAATGAAGGCGCAATGGCCCAGTGGTTAGGGCAGCAGACTTGCGGTCGTAGGATCGCGGTTTCAATTCCCAGACCAAGCGTTGAGTGTTTATTGAGAGAAAAACACCTAAAACTGCACGAGGCTCCAGCAGGGGGTAGTGGTGAACCCTGCTGTACTCTTTCACCACAACTATAAAGGCGGTGCTCCAGCATGGCCGCAGTCAAATGACTGAAACAAGTAAAAGAGTAAAAGAGTATATAGTGCGTGTTTATTTGATAAGAAAAAAATTTTTTAAATGACTGTCACAAAATATGACAAAAATCACTATTTTTTTTTTTGTTGAATTTCGGAACGGTCATTTTGCCAGTTTAGCCAATATTTTTTTTTGTTTTGCTTTCATTAAACCACTTCTTTCCAGTTGCAAAATAATTCGTCAATGACTCGTTATTGTTCTGATGTAACATTACCATCACTCATTGAGTTGCCTTACGTAAGAAGCGTTTTACTCAGCCCACGTTCAACTGTTCTATACCATCTTTGCCTATCCAGGTTTTTCTCTCCCTCCTCTCCTGCAATGGTCAGTTTAGTCCTACTCCTGGTATCCTACCCTGCTTTATACTGAGTGCGCAGTCTAGCTAGCCATCTGAAACACGGGTATTTTATTTCTAGGGAGGTGAAATGTTTGACCGTGTGTGTAATGTGTAAGATGTTTGCTTCCAGCTATGTCGGTTTGGTTCCAGGTTCAGTCCCACTGTGTGGCACCCTGGGCTAATGTCTTCTACTATAGCCTCGAGCTGACCAGTGCTTTGTGATTAGATTTGGTTGAGGGAAACTAAAAGAAGCCCATTATATGTATAATACATACATACATACATACAGGCAGCCCTCTCGTTATCGAGTATGGCCATGCACGAAGCTTAATCAATGTTGTTATTATGCAATGCCTGTGCAAGAAGATTTTTTTTAAAGTGAGGAAAGGCTGTGCACTGAGTCAACCCCACTCACTAAGCAACAGCAGCCATAATCCGAAAAGAAGAACAAGTCAACATCATCAGTAACCACTGAGCCGCAGGCTTTATGTCAGAGTTATCCCAGTTTCCTGAGTTACCTTCTCCTTGAAGGATGCCCTAACAAAGGCTAGGAGTCCTTCACTCCCAATGGTTTAACTGCGTGATCGGGTATTCAGTCCGATTATTTCTATGTCCCTGCGCATGATACAGCCTTAAGACATTTATTGGATGGCCGTTGACTCTCATACATACATACATACATATACAGGGTGCATAAGATATTTGAGGACAAATTTATGTTTATAAAAAAGCAGATATATAATAACAGATAATAACTTTATTTATCAAAAAATGCTATGAAGATAAAAAATAAACTTTCTTTTCTATAATGTTATTCAATAAAGCCACCTTAAGCTTCAACAACTGCTTCTATATGAGGTCTAAATCATCTAAAGGCTCAAATCAAGTAGTCCTGGTTCATTTTGGACTTCACTTTCTATGGCAGCTTTCAAAGAATCTTTGGTGTTATGGGCATGTCCATTGACATTTCTCTCTCTCTCAACAACGCTCCACATGTAATGGATTGAGATTTGGGGAATTAGGAGGCCAAATATTAGGGGTTACGTGATCATATACACTTTCAGCCAACATTCCTGTGTTACTAGATCCATGTGTGATAGTGCAGAGTCTTACTGAAACACATATGGCCTTCCATTGCATGCACTTTGTATCCAGGGCTTAACAATTATTTCCAAGACCTCAATGTAGGTGGCAGAGTTAACTCTAAGGCCTTGTGGAAAGAAGTAAGGAGGCATCACATGTCCATCATTGCTGACAACCCCTAAAACCATGGCAGTTGCAGGAAATTTTGTATGCATAACACTTGGAACTTAAGAAGGTTCTGCACGTAACCATCTGCTGGACTGGCTCACTGAAGACCTCTCTCTCTCTCTCTCTCTATTTCCCTATCAGAGGATCACTTGTTAGACCAACCTATTTGTCTCCTCTTCCTCCTCTCCTTGTTACTGTGACCATGTTGCCTGTCCCCACCCTCCATCCTTCGAAGACCCTTTCAAATGCTACATAATACTTTTCACTGGGTCATTCCTCCTCCTCCTCCGCCTCCTCTTCCTACTCATCAGGAGGTACTACTAGTACTACCACCACCAGCCTTACTACTACTACTACTACTACTACTACTACTACTACTACTACTACCACCACTACTACCACTACTACTACTACTACTAACTACTACTACTACTACTACTTTCTTTATTTCTTTGTTAATGTTTTATTATTATTATTATTATTGTTATTATTATTATTATTATTATTATTATTATTATTATTATTATTATTGCCAGCTTGTGCAAATGTAAAGCAAAAGTCAAACATATAATAATAATGATTGATTGATTTTAGTTTCAGCTCATGAGCTGTGGCCATGCTGGGGCACCGCCATTTATAATAATAATAATAATAATAACAATAATAATAATTAGAAAATTACTATTTTTAAATCTCACAACGTGAGATATTCAGCAACAGTACCTTGTAGTAAAGATTGTTTGCCAACATAACATGGCAGTCCTGGTTTAGGACAAAAGCCACAGATATTGATTTGAGCTGAGTGGGGGTGCTAGAATCCCTTGTTCGAAAATATAAGGACACAGATCGTGTTATATAGCCAGCTGGAGACGATGTCACCTGGGGCTAAATTAAAGCAACATTCGTCCTAAACCAGGACTGCCATGTTATGTTGGCAAACAATCTTTTCTACAATAATAATAATAATGATAATAATAATGGTTTCAAATTTTGGCAGAAGGGCAGCAAGTTCAAGAACAGGGTACGTTGATTATATTTACGCCAGTGTTTCACTGGTACTTTTTTCAATCGACCCCGAGAAGATGAAAGGTAAAGTCGACCTTGGTGGAATTTGAACTCAGAACATAACGACAGATAAAATGCTGCTAAGCCTTTTTCCAAGCATGCTAATGATTCTGCCATCTCACAGCTGTATAATAATAATAATAATAATAATAATAATAATAATAATAATAATAGCTTGTCAGTTGTTTGACCTTAACCAGTTGAGCATGTCCCTTAGTGGCTGACGATATGTGCATCTCTGATCACGAGCAGAAGTAGTGGGGGAGCATCATAGCCATGTGTTGAGAGGGATTATTTGGGGTTTCGAATAATTCACCTCTGGAAACATGGGTGGTTCTTTCAACATCCTTAAACAACCCTTATTCAGGGACCTTTTGAGCGGGATGGGCTACTCGACCTGAAGAAAATTCTAACTGGGTCCCACCTGCAAGGTCATGTGCTGTTTATCTCGATATGAGATCACCATGTCCCTTAGTGGCTGACGATATGTGCATCTCTGATCACGAGCAGAAGTAGTGGGGGAGCATCATAGCCATGTGTTGAGAGGGATTCTTTGGGGTTTGAATAATTCACCACTGGAAACATGGGTGGTTCTTTCAACATCCTTAAACAACCCTTATTCAGGGACCGCTTGAGCGGGATGGGCTACTCAACCTGAAGAAAATTCTAACTGGGTCCCACCTGCAAGGTCATGTGCTGTTTATCTCGATATGAGATCACCATGTCCCTTAGTGGCTGACGATATGTGCATCTCTGATCACGAGCAGAAGTAGTGGGGGAGCATCATAGCCATGTGTTGAGAGGGATTCTTTGGGGTTTCGAATAATTCACCTCTGGAAACATGGGTGGTTCTTTCAACATCCTTAAACAACCCTTATTCAGGGACCTTTTGAGCGGGATGGGCTACTCGACCTGAAGAAAATTCTAACTGGGTCCCACCTGCAAGGTCATGTGCTGTTTATCTCGATATGAGATCACCATGTCCCTTAGTGGCTGACGATATGTGCATCTCTGATCACGAGCAGAAGTAGTGGGGGAGCATCATAGCCATGTGTTGAGAGGGATTCTTTGGGGTTTCGAATAATTCACCTCTGGAAACATGGGTGGTTCTTTCAACATCCTTAAACAACCCTTATTCAGGGACCTTTTGAGCGGGATGGGCTACTCGACCTGAAGAAAATTCTAACTGGGTCCCACCTGCAAGGTCATGTGCTGTTTATCTTGATATGAGATCACCATGTCGCGCACATATGGTTGTGATGCATGTGCCTGGTGTACCCTTATCAGACGGGTAGTCATGATGGGTATATTGGGCTTCGTATATTTTACCCCAGTGTCACTTTGATGGCATGAACTGCTCTCTCACTCAATAATAATAATAATAATAATAATAATAATAATAATGATAATCACTTTTTTTTTTCTTTTTGTCTTTTCAGGTTGTCGAGTTTTTCCGGCCACGCCGAAGAGCACTTTCGATGCCTGGGTTGATGCTTAA
>NW_021829593.1:0-5000 GCF_006345805.1 Octopus sinensis | reverse complement strand
TTTCCGTCGATTTCCGTAAAATTTTTTTTTTTTTTTTACATATGGGCTTGCGGGAACTTTTGTTTCAGTCATTTGATTGTGGCCATGCTGGAGCACCGCCTTTAGTCGAGCAACTCGACCCCGGGACTTATTCTTTGTAAGCCTAGTACTTATTCTGTCGGTCTCTTTTGCTGAACCACTAAGTGACAGGGACATAAACACACCAGCATCGGTTGTCAAGCAATGCTAGAGGGACAAACACAAACATACACGCACACATATATATACATATATACGACGGGCTTCTTTCAGTTTCCGTCTACCAAATCCACTCACAAGGCTTTGGTCGGCCCAAGGCTATAGTAGAAGACACTTGCTCAAGGTGCCACGCAGTGGAACTAAACCCAGAACCAAGTGGCTGGTAAGCAAGCTACTTACCACACAGCCACTCCTGCGCCTATATATATATATATATATGCATATATACATATGTATATGTACATATATCTATACGTAAGACAGGATGCCCCTGGGTGTTCCACCATACTGATGCCCTTGCTCTAATTGCTGAATCAGTATCAAAACTAGGGAAGTTTCAGGCGTGAAAACAAGGATTAGAATCGAAGGGCCTTAGAGTCTACCTAGCCAAAACCAAAGTCCTAATAAGTAGGAAGGCAGGCAAACCACAAATCCTTTCAGGTAGATGGCCCTGCCTAATCTGTAGTAGAGGCGGAGGCACTGGTATGGTCATGTGGCGAGAATGGATGTGGGTAGCTGTGAGAAAAAGTACCACACCCTAGCGGTTGATGGAACCTGTGGAAGAGGTAGACCCAGGAAGACCTGGGATGAAGTGGTGAAGCATGACCTTTGATCACTGGGCCTCACCGAGGCAATGACTCTGACCATTCCGAGCATATATATATACATGTAATGGCAAAGATGTACCCATTGTAAGCTATGGACACATAAGAGGTGCAGTAATATCAAAGGAAGGCTAAAGGGGAAGATAGTTTTTATATGTGGCAGATGCTCGGGAGCAATAAACACTGAAAATGTGCAGAGAACAACTTCTACCACATTCCAGGGAGAAAACCTAGAAGTAGTTGTTAGCTTCCGTTACCTAGGTTACCAAGTCAGTAGCGGGGGAGGGTGTGCTGAAAGTATAGCTGCTAGAATAAGAATAGCCTGGGCAAAGTTCAGAGAGCTCTTATCTCTGCTGGTGACAAAGGGCCTCTCGCTCAGAGTAAAAGGTAGACTGTATGACACACGTGTATGAACAGCCATGCTACATGGCAGTGAAACGTGGGCCGTGACTGCTGAGGACATGCGTAAGCTCGCAAGGAATGAAGCCTGTATGCTCCACTGGATGTGTAATGTCAGTGTACATACTGGACGTGAAGGCACAATGGCCCAGTGGTTAGAGCAGCGGACTCGCGGTCATAGGATCGCGGTTTCGATTCCCAGACCGGACGTTGTGAGTGTTTATTGAGCAAAAACACCTAAAAGCTCCACGAGGCTCCGGCAAGGGATGGTGGTGATCCCTGCTGTACTCTTTCACCACAACTTTCTCTCACTCTTACTTCCTGTTTCTGTTGTACCTGTATTTCAAGGGGCCGGCCTTGTCACTCTCTGTGTCACGCTGAATATCCCCGAGAACTACGTTAAGGGTGCACGTGTCTGTGGAGTGCTCAGCCACTTACACGTTAATTTCACGAGCAGGCTGTTCCGTTGATTCGGATCAACCGGAACCCTCATCGTCGTAACCGACGGAGTGAAAAGAGAAGACAGATACATACTGGACAGAGTATAAGTACCTTGAGAGAAAAGTTGGACTTAATAAGCATCAGATATGGGGTGCAAGAGAGATAACTGCACTGGTATGATCATGTAGTGCCACACCCTAGGGGTTGAGGGAACCTGTGGAAGAGGAAAACCCAGGAAGACCTGGGATGAAGTGGTGAAGCATGACCTTCGATCACTGGGCCTCACCGAGGCAAACAAATGACTAGTGACCGGGACCTTTGGAAATATGCTGTGCTTGAGAAGACTCAGCAAATCAAGGGAGACCATAACATCGTGGCCAATGCCAGGGGTGTAACCAGCCCATTTATGCGTACCTTTCCTTCATTGGACACTAAACTCTGCTTGCAAAGACCTGTCGAGGCAAGTGAAATCGAAATCAAAATCAAATTCGATGACTGGCATCTGTGCTAGAGGGGTGCTAAGAGTACCATCCGAGTATGATGATTGCCAGAGCAACAAACTGGCTTCCATGCTGGTGGCACGTAAAAGGCACCATTTGAGCGTCATCGTTACCTGCGTTGCCTTACTGGCACTTGTGCTGGTGACACGTGAAAAACATTCGAGTGAGGTCATTGCCAGTGCCGCTGGACTGGCTCCTGTGCAGGTTGCATGTAAAAAACATCATTTGAGCATGGCTGTTGCCAGTACCACCTGACTAGCCCTCGTGTTGGTGGCACGTAAAAGCACCCATTACACTCTCGGAGTGGTTGGTATTAGGAAGGGCATCCAGCTGTAGAAACTCTGCCAGATCAGATTGGAGCCTGGTGCAAACATCTGGTTCACCAGACATCAGTCAAATCGTCCAACCCATGCTAGCATGGAAAGCGGGCGTTAAACGATGATGATGAAGATGATGATATATATATATACATATATACACACACACACGCACACACATACATACATACATACATACATACATACATACATACATACATACATACATACATGTATATATATATACTCACACACATATATATATATATACATACATACATATATATATGTACATATATATATACCCACACACACATATATATATATACATATACACATACATATATATATATACACACACATACATACATACATATATATATATATATATATACTCACACACACACACACACACACATATAACATACATAATACATACATACATATATATATGTACATATATATACACACACACACGCACACACATACATACATACATACATACATACATACATACATACAACATACATACATGTATATATATATACTCACACACATATATATATATATACATACATACATATATATATGTACATATATATATACCCACACACACATATATATATATACATATACACATACATATATATATATACACACACATACATACATACATATATATATATATATATATACTCACACACACACACACACATATATACATACATAATACATACATACATATATATATGTACATATATATATACACACACACACATATATATACATACACACATACATACATACATATATTTATATACACACACATATACATACATACATACATATATACATGCATACATACATATCATCATCATCATCGTTTAACGTCCGCTTTCCATGCTGGCAAGGGTTGGGCAGTTTGACTGAGGGTTGGCGGACCAGATGGCTGCACCAGGCTCCAATTTGATCTGGCAGAGTTTCTACAGCTGGATGCCCTTCCTAACGCCAACCACTCCGGGAGTGTAGTGGGTGCTTTTTCGTGCCAGTGGCACGAGGGCCAGTTAGGCAGTACTGGCAAGGGCCACGATCGAATGGTGTTTTTTTATGTGCCAACTGCACGGGAGCCAGTCCAGCAGCACTGGCAATGACCTCACACATACATACATACATACATTCATACATACATACATACATACGTATATATATTATATATATATATATATATATATATGTATATATATATATATTATATATATATATATAAAGTTAATCCAAACATGAAAACACAAAGAGAAAACACAACAACGCAAAGACGTGGAACAAGGAAGGAAGGGAAGAAGGAGGGTTTAACGTTTCGAGCGAAGCTCTTCGTCGGAAACATAGGAGAAGGAAAGATCCAAAGAAGGGAAGATATATATATATATATGTATATATATATATATCGTCAATGTGTCATATATCCAACATAAAGCGTTGAGCAGCAATTTATTTAAGTAGAAATGTCTATGTCCGGTCTTAGAGTGACCAATGGTTTCGCATCCACAAAAGGTGGGTGTCTCGTGAGACTCAAGAGGAGAAGAATTATATTTGCCTTAGGTTTTAGAGTCTGAGGAGATGTCCGGTAGGCTAAGGCCTTTGTGGATACGAAACCATTAGTCACTTTGTGACTGGACATTAACTTAATTTCTTTTAATATGTGTGTGTGTGTGTGTGTCATTATTCAGTTTTATTTCAAGATTTCTTGCCAATAAAGAAAGAGCCGGTTTCTAACCTAGATTTCAGGCTCCTTCATCGGAATTTCAGCAACATCAATAGGGTATGTATATATGTATATATGTTGCATGGTCGGGTCGTCGGCGACTAAACCAGCAACCCCACCAAGCTTGCTTGGAGAGGAGGGTGTTTATTGGACACCCTGCGGGATTAAAAACAAAACCTGTCAAAGGGCGGAGGAACTCTCGAGAATCAACAGCCATCCAATAAATGCCTTAAGGCTGCATCATGCGTGGGGACATAGAAATAATCGGACTTAATACCCGATTGCGCGGTTAAACCATTGGGAGTGAAGGACTCCCAGCCTTTGTTAGGGCGTCCTTCTAGGAGAAGGCAACTCAGGTAACTGGGATAACTCCGACATAAAACCTGCGGCTCAGTGGTTACCGATGATGTTGACTTGTTTTGTTTTCGGATCATGGCTGCTGTTGCTTAGTGAGTGGGATTGACTCAGTGCACAGCCTTTCCTCACTTTAAAAAAAAATCTTCTTGCGCAGGCATTGCACGATAACAACATTGATTAAGCTTCGTGCAATGACCATACTCGATAACGAGGGGGCAGCCACCATGTATGTATGTATGTATGTATGTATGTATTAGTGTTGTTGTAGTAGTATGTATGTATGTATGTATGTAGTAGTATGTATGTATGTATGTATGTATGTTGTATGATGTATGAATGTATGTATGTATGAATGTATGTATCTATGTATGAATGTATGTGT
>NW_021829592.1:0-33173 GCF_006345805.1 Octopus sinensis | reverse complement strand
TCACTTTCTTGCTGTTTCTGCTGGCGTTGTCACCCCAAGTCGGCCCTAAATACGCTGAGTCTTGCTCAACCTGGTTCCAGATGTAACCACCCTGTATTTCTGAGAAACACCACATTCATTACCCAATGCATTTTTCCTTATTCCACATAGATGTCGCTTGAAGGATATTTCCGTATCGACCACAAAGAGTCTTTCTTCCGTTGGTTCATCAATGTGTCTTGTATTCAGAAAAAATCTTCCATCACCAAGTAGGGAAACCAACCAATAAAACTCCAGACAGGGCCACGACCTTTCTTTCAATAATGTCTCTTCACATTTCTCAGGTTTCTTTTTCTCATTAGACACCACTTCTAAGTACATTTGGCTATTTTAACGGCTATGGTGGTATTGGTGGTGATGGTGGTGTGTTGATGGTGGTGTGTTGATGGTGGTGTGTTGATGGTGGTGTGTTGATGGTGGTGTGTTGATGGTGGTGGGGGTGATGGTGTTGATGGTGGTGGCATTAGTGGTAGTGCTCCTAGTGGTGGTGGTGATGTCGTTGTTGTCGCGGTGGTGGTGGTGTTGGTGATGGTGATGGTGATGGTGGTGATGGTGGTGGTGGTGGTGGTGAGGGGTGTCGATGGTGGTGATGGTGGTGGTAGTGGTGGCAGTGATGGTGGAAGAGGCGGCGGCGGTGGTGGTGGTGGTGGTGGTGGTGGTGGTTGTGATATTGTTGTTGTCATTATTGTTGTTAATGCTGTTGATGTTGTTGTTGGTTGTGGTGGTGGTGGTGGTGGTGGTGGTGGTGGTGGTGGTGGTGGTTGTGCTGCGGTGGGGGTAGGGGTGTGACAGCGGTGATAGAGTTTGTTGCCGTTATAATCCTCCATATATTAAATCCTCCATCGTTTCTTTCTCGCTCTTCTCTTCCCATCATTCATCTTTCTCACAACCCACTTCATTCTTCCCTTTCCCCCTCCTCCTACCCCTTCTTCCGCAACCTCCTCCTCCACATCCACCTCTTCCTCCCCTTCAGCCTTCCCCTCCCTCCTCCTCCCAGTCTTACTCCCTACCCCATCCTCTCTTCCTCCCCTTCTTCTCCCTCCTCCTCTTCCTCCTACCACTGCTCACCTCCTACCGTCTCTTTCATTTCCTTCCTTTCATTTTCTTCCGCATCTTCATTTCTTACCGTCGTTGTCGTCATCGTCGTCGTCAGCGATGTCGATGTTGTTATTGTTGCTGTTGTTGTTATTGTTGCCGTTGTCATTTGTGCCATTCAAAGTGTTGTTGTTGTCACACCGGTGCCAATGTTAACCACAAGCACCGACCTATGACATTCATTTGTCACTTGAATAATGGCCTCACACAATACGCGCTCGGAACAACCGCTCAAGTCGATCCAGATACGTTGGTAATGGACCACGGCTCTGCTCTTCACACACTCATACTCACGTATTATCTCTCTCTCGCATACACACACACACACAAAATACATACACACACACACACATACACACACACACACACACCTATATCAGGTGTGGCTGTGTGGTAAGTAGTTTGCTTACCAACCACATGGTTCCAGGTTCATTCCCACTGCGTGGCACCTTGAGCGAGTGTCTTCTACTATAGCCTCGGGCCGACCAAAGCCTTGTGAGTTGATTTGGTAGACGGAAACTGAAAGAAGCCTGTCGTATATATGTATATATGTATATATATGTGTGTGTGTGTGTGTGTGTGTGTGTGTGTGTGTTTATGTGTTTGTGTTTGTTCCCCCAACATCGCTTGACAACCGATGGTGGTGTGTTTACGTCCCCATAACTGAGCGGTTCGGCAAAAGAGACTGATAGAATAAGGACTAGGCTTACAAAGAAGAAGTCCTGTGGTCTATTTGTTCGACTTAAGGCTTTGCTCCAACATGGCCACAATCAAATGACTGAAACAAGTAAAAGAGTAAATATTATATATTCATATTATATATATATATATATATATATTAGATATATATATACAAATATTATTAGAGACAAACCACTATTTTGCAAAACAAACAAGGAAAGACTTATCATCATACATAAAATTTAATAAATAGTCAAAAAAACCGCCCCTACATTGTGTTCTTGTCTTGATCGACAATCTTCAGGTGGACTTCCAATAAGTCAGTTTCAAATTATGAAGACTTCATAATTTGAAACTGACTTATTGGAAGTCCACCTGAAGATTGTCGATCAAGACAAGAAACAATTGTAGGGCGGTTTTTTGGACTATTTATTAAATTTTTATTGATTAAGTCTTTCCTTGTTTGTTTTTTGCAAAATAGTGGTTTTGTCTCTAATAATATTTATAATATTTTACTATAAAATTGGATTTAATCCTAAATCTGATTTTTTCCCTGTAAATTTGGATTTATTCCCTAATATTATATATATAATATATATATTATATATATATATATAATATATATATATATATATGAAAAAACAAGTCAAAAATAGAAAATGCTAAGATGATTTTATAGTGAATCTTTCAGTACCGTTTCGGTCATTTTGAGACCTTTTCAACTGTAACGATTAAATAATTAAATTTAGAAAAATTTAGAAAAATTAGAAGAATTTTTAAAGGAATACTTCCATAGTAGTGTTCAGATATAGGTGGCATTCTGCCTTTCTCTGACTCCCTGTTTGCACTTGTGTATTCGAGGTCGTTGTGAGTTCTTGAGGGGGTGGAGTGGGAAAATCTGGGCTGGTCAGTGGCGACCGGCAGTCGCTGCGTAGGCGTTATACTTAAAGACATTAGTGACAAGGTTAAGGGGTAGAAGGTGGAGAAGTAGAAGAAGAAGAAGAAGATGACGGTGCCGATGATGATGACGATGAAGAAAAGAAGGAGAAGGAGAAGATGACGATGATGATGGTGTGATGACGATGACGACGATGATGATGATAATGATGATGATGAAGAAGAAGAAGAGGAAGAAGAAGAAAAAAAACATAGAAGGAGAATATGAATGGGTGAAGATTAGCTGTGATGGGGCGATTAGTAATGGATTCTATGGAATGTAATATTTGTGTGTGTATATATATTTCTTTTATTCTTAAGTTGAGGTATATTAATTGTTTGTCGTAGACCCGTTAAGAAGTCGCCTGTATTTTATAATAAAGATTTTCTTTACTTATCGTTGTCTCGAGGTTGTATCGTCCCTAAATTGGTAAGAGGGGAAATTCTGAAGTTTGGTGTTTTTTTGTTGGCGCAAGTATCTATGTGTTGGCTAAAAGCTATATATATATATATATATATATATATATATATATATATATATGCATATATGTGTATGTATTGTATATTATGCTTATATATTGTGTATATACATATGTATATAGGGAGAATTCACAAAAAACCGAAAGACGAAGACAGGTGGTGTACAAAACAAACAGATGTATTAGTATAACGCTCGGGAAGTGAAAAAGTCTTTAACGTTTCGAGCCTACGCTCTTCCACAGAAAGGAACACAGAAAGAAACAAGGAGAGAAAATGTGTGTATATATATTTATATGGATATATGTATACGCATATATATATGTGTGTGTTTATATATATAGTTTAATGTTCTGTTAAAAGAAAATCGACAAATAAGTGCTTCATCCAGTGAAATATAAATTTCGTTTAAAGTAGACAGAATAAAGATCCGAGCTGCTGTGTACATTAAATGATATTTATGTCTCACTGAATGGACTACTTTTTTGGTCATCTTGTCTCAAACGAACAGTTAATTATATACTTCCAACACGTAGTTTTCTACTTCGAATTCCTAATCTCCAATAGTTTTCGCGTGATAGCTAAGTTTACACTACCAATTTACGCTCTATTATGGATTTATATAACATACATTTCTCTGCTAAGAATATTCCTACACCACCGATATCAGATTGAATGGGCCATGTGCTCAGAGCCTGAGAATTGCTTGAAGACACAAGACGTGTTACAAAAACCTGCCTAGACACGCGTATCCAATCAAAAAATTATCAGTAGCTAGTATCTTTATGTGTACATTAAATTACACACACACACACATATATATGTGTGTGTGTGTGTGTGTGTGTGCGCGCGTGTGTGTGTGTGCGAGTGTCTGTCTGTGTCTGTGTGTCTGTGTGTGTGCGAGTGCGTGTGTACATATATATATGTGTGCATATATGTGTGTGTATATATATATATATATATATTTATATATATTTCTTTATTGCCCACAGGGGACTAAACATAGAGGGGACAAATAAGGACAAAGGCATTAAATAAATTACATCGAACCCAGTGCTTAACTGGTACTTATTTAATCGACCCCGAAAGGATGAAAGGCTGTGTGATAAGTAGCTTGCTTACCAACCACATGGTTCCGTGTTCAGTCCCACTGCGTGACACCTTGGGCAAGTGTCTTCTGCTAAAGCCTTGGGATGACCAAAGCCTTGCGAGTGGATTTGGAAGACGGAGAGTGAAAGAAGCCCGTCGTATATGTATATATATATATATTTGTGTGTATATGTTTGTGCATCTGTCCTCCACACCCAACATCGCTTGACAACTGATGGTGGTGTGTTTATGTCCCCGTAACTTAGCGGTTTGGCAAAAAGAATATGTACTAGGCTTAGAAAGAATAAGTCCTGTGGTCGATTTGTTCGACTAAAGGCGGTGCTCCAGCATGGCCGCAGTCAAATGACTGAAACAAGTATATACATATATATATATATATATATATATATACATATATGTGTGTGTGTATTTATTTAAAAGCAGCAGAAAATTCAACAAAACCTGTTACTCTGAGTTTCACGTTCCCGTTCGTCGGACAGTTTTTGCTAGAATTTTAGAAAAAACTGTCCGACGAACGGGAACATAAAACTCAGAGTAACAGTTTTGTGTTGAATTTTCTGCTGCTTTTAAATAAAGCATATTACTCTACCACTGGTATTTGAGTACTCTTTTTTCCACCTTGTTTCACATTTATGTGTTAACTTCGGTTTATATATACGTATATATATATATATGCACACACACACACACACAAATACACATGAGGGGTTACTGAAAAGTTCTTGGTTTTAAGGGTTTCGCGAAAGGCGTGGTCGGAGGCCCAACCTTCCGAGTTCTTTTAGAGGGCTTGGAAAAACTGAAGGACCGCTGCATTAAGTGTGTGAATCTGAGAAGGGAATATGTTGAATAAAATCCTAATTAACTGATCCTCCAGTATTTTCTTTTACCCAGAAACAGGAACGTTTGGCATCCCCTCGTGTATATACACACACACACACAACACACACATGTATATGTATACATATATGTATTCTCAAGATGCTGCGCACTGAGATCGAACCTGGAACTGTGTGGTTGTCAAACGAACACTTTAACCCCACAGCTATGTCAGTGCCGATATCCTGCAAACGTTCATATTTTATCAAAGAGGAAGGATCAAAGAGAAAAAATAAGCCGCGTTGGGATTTGAACCCGGATCGTCTGGAGACATAAATAATTAGTGGAAATAAATGCATACGGCATTTTACCGTTTTTGGCGCAGCACCGCCCTATTGGGATAAGAATTAATGTTGTTATTGATCACTAGCAAGTTCGATCGATATTGGTAGGTATCAGATTGGTATTTGGCGACAGAAGTTTATTTCGGAGCCAACCGAAGGACGAAAGGAATTGAAAAGTTGGTTTGTGTGTGTGTGCTGTGTGTGTGTGTGTGTGTGTGTGTGTGTGTGTGTGTGGTGTGTGTGTGTGTAAGGGAGAGAGAGTGACAGATAGACAGATAGACAGAAATCGAAATAGAGAGACAGAGAAAGAGACGGTGAGGGAGACAGAGGGAAATGGAACAGAGAGGGGTGAAGGGTTGTATGCGCGGGTAATGGAGGAAAGCAGACAGACAGACAGACAGAGTGGGGAAGAGAAAGAGAGTTTTTTATGCATGTGTGTGTGAGAGTGAAATTGTGTGTACGTGAGTGTGTTAGTGCGAAAGAGAAAGAGAGACAGAGAAACAGACAGACATACAGAAAGATTGCGTGTATTCATTCGTCTGTGTGCGTATGTGTATGTGTGTGCGTGAATAAGAGAAAGAGAGAGAGAGAGAGAGAGAGAGAGGGGGAGAGAGAAGGTGGTAGTTCAATAAGAGAAATCGAGTAAGAGGGAAGAATGAAAAGATTCAAAGGCGGCGGGCTGGCAGAAACGTTAGCACGCCCAACGGAATGCTTAGCGGTATTTCGTCTGCGGTTACGTTCTGAGTTCAAATTCCGCCGAGGTCGACTTTGCCTTTCATCCTTTCGGCATGGCCGCAGTCTAACGACTGAAGCAAATAAAAGGTAAAAACAAAAGAATGGAATGAACGAGGAAATCAAAGATCCGAATATTACCCAAGGTGCCACGCTCATTTGTTGTAGCGTAGATAGAGGGGGGGCAGTGAGGTCTACCTTGGGTGACGTCATTATTGGGGCTGTAATTTTGGGCCAACTGCATAAGCCTGTATAGGCTTGGGGGCTTGGAGGCCTGGAAAGTGGGGAGACAGACTCAAGCGCTTCCACTGGCAAGCACACACCCTAGCTACGGCATGACCCATTTTGTCTGAGAATTACGTGACCGATTCACGTGTTTATAGAATATTTACATTAATACTTACATAAATTGGTCAAGTAGGTAGTTCAGTGGATCCTACAGTTGAATGTTTACCGTCGAAACCGACGGAAGATCCATCACAAGCACCAATATCTCGAGAGGTAACATGGATCCCCACTTAATAGTGGATGCTCTGTTAGAACAAGTTATACTGCAGTTGTTACCATGAGAGAAATTCTCATATTGACTTTTGGTGCAAAATTCGCAACTGTTTACATCGCTAGCGGGGAGATAAATCTCCGCCATTTCCAGCGCCGAGACCACGAGATCATGTCATTTCGACCTTTCTTGATCTCGTCTATGATAGACGCTCGAACGCCGGAGGTGGCAGCGATTCATCTCCGCCAGCGATATATAGATTGACAGTACCAGAACAGGCGCTGGTGTCGGGATTAGCCAGTGAACTTGTTAAAAAATATATTTATTACCGACAGAGGCAGTTTTAACACCGAGGGATAATGTTTATCTCCACTTAAACGTGGCTGTTCTGTTGGAACAAACTATACTGCGGTAGCTGCCACGAGAGAAACAAAATGCACAATTGTTTATATCACTAGTGGTGAGACAAATTCCCACTACCTCCAGCGCCGAGATCACGTGATTTCGAGTTTGCTCTTCTCAATGATGGACATATATCGATCACGATTTTTTTCTCGTTTATTTCTATTTTTAGAATATACCCTTTCTTCTCAATTAACGTATGTCTTCTAATATATCATAGGGCAATCAGTCACCTGCGTTTTTCATTTGCCAACCTACCGCACTATCTGCTTCAGTCAATCCTTTTTCCCCGGGAACTACCATCCCCCCGATACTCCATACTCGCACGCACGTACCCCACATACATTTACGCGCAGTCATACATTATATATGAGGAGGGATGAACACATACACCTTGATAAACACATATTCCCACACGCATACAGCTCAATACACACACACACACACACACACACGCGCGCGCGCCGACTAAAATGCAGACACGAATACAGCATGTTATTAGCATATAAACGATAAAACTGTAAACAAAATTATAAAATATGTAGATATTTAAATTAAAAAACTGGTCAATTTCATTTAATCAGTTTCATAACTGATTAGGCGAGGCATGAATGCTCCAACGTCTTTCTTAATTGTCACTTATTTGTCTGAATTCATTTCAAAACATCGTCAGACGAGAGGAAGATAAATTCTGGTTCAAAGGGAAGTAACTATAAGTGTTGGTAAGGAAGTTACTTCCCTTGCAATACCCTATAAGTTTTTACTTCGGAAATGGAACTTGGAAAATGTTACGTCTTTGAAAATTTATTTAACTTTATTTAATTTAATAATTTATTTATTTTTTATGGTAGAACACTTCTAAGTATTTTATAAATTTTATATTCAGTTAAAAAAGAAAGGCTATAAGGATACAGAAGGGGAAGGAAGTTGAGAAACCGATATCAATTGAACGTTCCCAAGTTGTATTAACTAATATCATATTTTAGTCTGGTTACTGTCGTTTTTTTTTGTTTTTTTTGTGATGATGATGCTGCTGCTACTGCTGCTGCTGCTGCTACTGCTGCTGCTGCTGCTGCTACTGCTGCTGCTGCTACTGCTTTGTTTGTTTGTTTGTTGAGCGAAGCGGTCTTCGTCCCAGAGCTCGCAAGATCGCGAGTGGGAGAAGTCCGAAACGTGGTCCTTTGCTATTTGTAAGACCCGCAGAAGAGAGAGCAGGTCAACCCCCGACACCGAGAGCATCGACGGATGGATGAATGTGCATCCAGGCTCAGCGGTTGCGTAGGAAGTCGGGGACAAGAAACAGGAAGAAAGAGTGAGAGAAAGTTGAAGCGAAAGAGTACAACAGGGATCGCCACCACCCCCTGCTGGAGCGTCGTGGAGCTTTAGGTGTTTTCGCTCAATAAGCACACACAACGCCCGGTCTGGGAATCGAAACCGCGATCCTCCGACCGCGAGTCCGCTTCCCTAACCACTGGGCCAATGCGCCTCCACTTGCTGCTGCTGCTACTGTAAGCCTACACCTATCACAATCAAGTTGATCTATCACCAAAGTCGTTCTAGTTGTGACCATCTCGTTTTGCATTATTTAAGGTGTTCTTCACATTCTTAAAATGGCATTGTAAGATTTGAAGGAGATTAGGCCACAATTTCCAGCAGGTAACGTGAACTACATGGTGGCCCAGTTGTGCCAGATAAAGTGTCAAATAAATACACTTACATACATACGTACATATATATATATATACACGACGGGCTTCTTTCAGTTTCCGCCTACCAAATCCACTCACAAGGCTTTGGTCGGTCCGAGGCTATAGTAGGTGACACTTGTCCAAGTGCCACGCACTGGGACTGAACCCGGAACCATGAGGTTGGAAAGGAAGCTTCTTACCACAGCCACGCCCGCGCCTATATGTAAGGGATCTATGCAAGATTATGGTTTCGATTTGTGGACGGGTGACGCGTTGTATTCTTCAGCACAACACTCCATTTCGCACTGTTCGACTCCACTAGGCTCTACATGAGTATTCCTGAGACGGACTGGTGCCCCGCTCAGAGATAATATTACGATCTTGGTCCCTTACAACCAAGGAAACTGAGTAACTGAGTCCCAGGACTCGAGATAATAATTTGCTATCTGCTCTGTTGCGCAACATGTATAGCCGAGCGGTTAGGGGAGATAACTTTATATTTATTGCTGTGTCTATTTTGTTGGTAAAGATGCGTTAGTTAAGTGTGTTCGGCTCACCATCCTAATTCTGCAAGTTCAATTTCTGGATGGGACACGAAGTTTTTTTTTTTTTTCACGGGAGTTATGAACTCATTTGCATACAGCCAATCAGAGCTCAACTATCAAACTAACTTATGAGCGCATAACAAGTGATGGATGATAAGATAAGGTCACTTGGATAAGGAATGGCCATGCCGCTTTTCTCTCGTTGTTCTTGTTCTTGTTTCAACCATGGCTTCCTCTGCGTAGTTATTTGTGTTGTTGTTTACTTTGTAAAACACAAAGGGGAGAGGGTTGCTAGCACATCACCCTCTACCCACATTTTTCCCATCCCCATCTTTACCATATGGGGCCCTAACAAAATCCGATATGCAAATTTATCTAATTACTTGTCTCCTTCTAAAATCAGGCATAACTAGGCGAGCTCTGATTGGCTGCATGCAAATGAGTTCAGTCCTGGGGTCTGGAACTCACGTGAAAAAAAAAATTTCTCGGACGACGTGTTGTCTTTGAGTAAGGTAATTCGCTTCATGCTACCCCAGTTTATTCAGTAATCTGCGCTGGTGCCTCCTTCTGTCTCCTCTGGATGTCACACCCTGGATGTCCAACTGGATGTAAGGACGAAAAGGCTGCCTATGTCGCTACTCGACAAGCAGCTGAGACATTTAGTGAAAATCTCGTGACATGCCACCATGAGGTCGCCCTCGCTTGCGAGTGACGGCTGCAGTATGCTGTAGTATGTTGTCGAACGCGAGGAAATTAGATAAAGTGAAATTCAATCCCAGTGGCTTCCCAACCACATGGTTTCGGGTTCAGTCCCATTGCGTGGCAACTTGGACGAGTGGCTTCTACTATAGCCTCGAACCGGCCAATGCCCTATAAGTGGATTTGGTAAAGGGAAACTGAATGAAGCACGTCGTATGTGTGTGTGTGTGTGTGTGTGTGTGTGTGTGTGTGCGCGCGCGCGCGTGTGTGTGTGTGTGTGTGTGTGTGTGTGTGTGTGTGTGTCAGTGTGTGTGTGTGTCTCTGTGTGTGTGTTCCCTCACCACTGCTTAACAACTGATGTTGGTGTGTTTACGTCTTCGCAACTTAGCGGTTCGGCAACAGAACAGATAGAGTAAGAACCCGACTTAAAAAGAATAACCACTGGAGTCGATTCATTCGGCTAAAAATTCTTCAAGGCGGTGCCCCAGCATGGCCACAGTCTAATGACAGAAACAAGTAAAATGATTTTAAAAATAAAGCGATAAATAACTTAAGGGAATTAGAGAGAGCGTGAAAGAGAGAAGGAGAGAGAGGAAGAGAGAGAGAGGGAGGGAGGGAGAGAAAGGTTGGAGAGAGAGTGGTGAGGAGAAGTGCGGAATTGAATTTACTGTCTTCTTGCAGGTCTTGCTTCAATTTGTCTTTTGTAGGAGAGACTTCGGAACAATATGAACGCTCGTGCAAACACATCCATACAAACACACACACAGAGGACACGCGCGAACACACACACACACACATATGTATATATATGTACATACATCCCCCATGAGTATATATATATATATATATATATATATATATTATATATAATATGTATATATGTGTATATATATATATATATATATATATATATATATATATATATATATAGATATATAACATTATTGGTGAATTGAAGAAATGGAGCTGAACGCAGATTGAACAGAAATCGTTTTATTTCATTCTACACGTGTTTCGAAAGGCACAAATTACCAAAATCGATTGAATAATGGGACCATATTGTGTCTTTCTCTTCAGGAAGAAAATAGGAAATCCGTTGGAAAAACAAAAACAGAACAGAGGCGGAGCAAAACAAATCGAACTATGCTCCTAAGAGCCCATGGCGAAACTGTTTATCAGTGTATGTTGAGAACCGGTGCTGAAGAATTTTCTGTGTGTGATTTTTGCTACTAAGGATCGGTTAAACTTTTGATTAATCTACTACAAGATTATTCATCTTTCTATTTCACATAATATATATTATATATAAAATAAATATAAGAGAGTGGTCACTATATGGCTCACTCTAGCACCAGTTAATCCAAAAGGTTTCAACCACTAAAAATACATGTTTCCCATGAAAGTCAGTACGATGTTAGCTCACACGGACAGGGCAAAAAAAAAATAACAAAAATACAGATTATTTTGGGACAATTGTTTCGCTATTAATGAATTAAATGTAATTTTACTTACAAAAAATCCACTTGTAGCTCATCGGCCAAAACTATCTGGATGAAATCCACTCAATCACACGCCAGATTTTACCATAACGATAAATACGGTGTGGTTCAATTGATTACATCCGACGTTATAATTCAAATGCCCCAACTAACAGCGCCGCCAAACTCTCACGGAAAACAAATACAGCATTTAGAAATAAATGCAGCTAATTATAATAATTAATAAGGGTGAGAGAATTAGATACTAATTTAATAGTATATCAATTCAACACAAGTGGCCTAGTGCTCCGAGAAACCTGGATTTATATAATATTTTATAATATATTATAATATTTTTACAAAATAAATATAAGAGAGTGGTCACTATATGGCTCACTCTAGCACCAGTTAATCCAAAAGGTCAACCACTAAAAATACATGTTTCCCATGAAAGTCAGTACGATTGTTAGCTCACACGGACAGGGCAAATAAAAATAACAAAAATACAGATTATTTTGGGACAATTGGATTAACTGGTGCTAGAGTGAGCCATATAGTGACCACTCTCTTATATTTATTTTGTAAAAATATTATAATATATTATAAAATATTATAATAATCCAGGTTCTCGGAGCACTAGGCCACTTGGTGTTGAATTGATATACTATTAAATTATATTAATCTATTCTCTCCCTTATTAATTAATTATAATTATGCTGCATTTATTTCTAAATGCTGTATTTGTTTTCCGTGTGAGTTTGGCGCGCTGTTAGTTGGGGCATTTGAATTATAAACGTCGGATGTAATCAATTGAACCACACGCGTATTTATCGTTATGGTAAAATCTGGCGTGTGATTGAGTGGATTTCATCCAGATAGTTTTGGCCGATGAGCTACAAGTGGATTTTTTTGTAAGTAAAATTACATTTAATTCATTAATAGCGAAACAATTGTCCCAAAATAATCTGTATTTTTGTTATTTTTTATTTGCCTGTCCGTGTGAGCTAACAATCGTACTGACTTTCATGGGAAACATGTATTTTTAGTGGTTGAAACCTTTTGGATTAACTGGTGCTAGAGTGAGCCATATAGTGACCACTCTCTTATATTTATTTTGTAAAAATATTATAATATATTATAAAATATTATAATAATCCAGGTTTCTCGGAGCACTAGGCCACTTGGTTGAATTGATATACTATTAAATTAGTATCTAATTCTCTCACCCTTATTAATTAATTATATTATGCTGCATTTATTTCTAAATGCTGTATTTGTTTTCCGTGAGAGTTTGGCGCGCGCTGTTAGTTGGCATTAATTATTAACGTCGGATGTAATCAATTGAACCACACGCGTATTTATCGTTATGGTAAAATCTGGCGTGTGATGAGTGGATTTCATCCAGATAGTTTTGGCCGATGAGCTACAAGTGGATTTTTTTGTAAGTAAAATTACATTTAATTAATTAATAGCGAAACAATTGTCCCAAAATAATCTGTATTTTTGTTATTTTTTATTTGCCCTGTCCGTGTGAGCTAACAATCGTACTGACTTTCATGGGAAACATGTATTTTTAGTGGTTGAAACCTTTTGGATTAACTGGTGCTAGAGTGAGCCATATAGTGACCACTCTCTTATATTTATTTTGTAAAAATATTATAATATATTATAAAATATTATAATAATCCAGTTTCTCGGAGCACTAGGCACTTGGTGTTGAATTGATATACTATTAAATTAGTATCTAATTCTCTCACCTTTATTAATTAATTATATATATATATATATATTATATATATATATACCACACCACACATATATAAAGAGAGAGAGTGAGATTAGAAGAGGTAATGGTGTCAATAAGACACAAAGGTGTCAGGTAATGCTGAATAAGTGCTTTGAACAAACTATAGTTTAGCTCCAGATTCGGTGATTATGCGAATGAGGAGTCCAACGTAGGTCATATATCAGCAGGTGTATATATGACAAAATAATCAGAATGAGATAAAAATCCAAGGCTGTGAAAGATTTCAGAACATTTATAGATAGAAGGTCTTACAGCTGTTTCTGGGATATTTTATATATCCCTTCATCAGAGACGGTGTGAGAAGCTGGTTAAGCAACAGTTATTCTCCAGCACCATATTGATGCCGAGCCTAGTACGGACACCCGATCGCCATAGAAGACCGACTAACTGGACACCCCTCCTCAACCCGGCCCCAACCAAACCACTCTGTTGTAATGTATGTATGTATGTATGTATGTATTTATGTATGTATGGTATATTTCGTTTTTGGATTTGGTTTGCAAGATTCTTCTGTGGGTTCGTGTGTTGACGCATATTTTGTTTGTGTCCTGGGGAGAGTTGGTTCTCTTTTGTGGTGCTTATTATTTAACACACTCACCGGTTCAGTTTCTCCACTCATTTACTTATTTAATTTTCCGAAAATTTTCGTTGCACTTGCAACCTTTTCAATAGTCAGGTGCAACACCAACGAAAATTTTAGAAAAGAATGAATAAGTAATGAGTGGAAACTGAACCGGCGAGTGTGTTAAATAATAACCACTAAAAGAGACAACTCTCCCCAGACACAACAATATATATATATATATATATATATATTATATATATATATATATAATATATGTATAATCTAAATATATATATATATACACACACACACATATATAAAGAGAGAGAGTGAGATTAGAAGGTAATGGTGTCAATAAGACACAAAGGTGTCAGGTAATGCTGAATAAGTGCTTTGAACAAACTATAGTTTAGCTCCAGATCGGTGATTATGCGAATGAGGAGTCCAACGTAGGTCATATATCAGCAGGTGTATATATGACAAAATAATCAGAATGAGATAAAAATCCAAGGCTGTGAAAGATTTCAGAACATTTATAGATAGAAGGTCTTACAGCTGTTTCTGGGATATTTTATATATCCCTTCATCAGAGACGGTGTGAGAAGCTGGTTAAGCAACAGTTATTCTCCAGCACCATATTGATGCCGAGCCTAGTACGGACACCCGATCGCCATAGAAGACCGACTAACTGGACACCCCTCCTCAACCCGGCCAGCCAACCAAACCACTCTCTTGTATGTATGTATGTATGTATGTATGTATGTATGTATGTATGTATGTATATTTCGTTTTTGGATTTGGTTTGCAAGATTCTTCATGTGGGTTCGTGTGTTGAAGCATATTTTGTTGTGTCTGGGGAGAGTTGTTCTCTTTTGGTGCCTTATTATTTAACACACTCACCGGTTCAGTTTCCACTCATTTACTTATTTAATTTTCCGAAAATTTTCGTTGCATCTTGCAACCTTTTCAATAGTCAAAGGTTGCAACACGCAACGAAAATTTTAGAAAAGAATGAATAAGTAAATGAGTGGAAACTGAACCGCGAGTGTGTTAAATAATAAACCACTAAAAGAGAACAACTCTCCCCAGACACAACAATATATAATATATATATATATATATTATTATATATATATATATATATATATGTATATATAAATATATATATATTACACACACACACACACACACACATACACACATATATATATATATATATTATATATATACACTCACAAACACACATACATATATATATAGTTAATGCAAACATGAAAACACAAAGAGAAAACACAACAACGCGAGGACGTTGAACAAGTATAGTATTATTGGACGCTCAGGAAGGAAGGGAAGAAGGAGGGTTTAACGTTTCGAGCGGAGCTCTTCGTCAGAAACATAGAAAAAGGAAAGATCCAAGGAAGGGAAGACCGCGAGCTTCACCGCAATTTCTGTCTAGCAAATTCATTCATGAGGCATTGGTATGTCGGCCTATGGCTATAGTGTAGGAGATTTGCTCTAAGTGTCACGCAGTAGGTTTGCGCACTGGAAACCACGTGGCTGGAATGTGACTTCTTAAACACGCAGACATATTTAATTATTTGTAGTGTAACCGAAGAAAACTTTGTCCTCCTATACCAGAGAGATCCAGTGTTCAAGTTTATCAGATCAGGGCAGGCCTAAGTAGGTAACTGCTCTCGTGTAGCGATCATCGCCGATTCCACTAAACGATAGATAAAGAATGACTCACGTAATGATATTTGTGTTATCAAGGTGGAGTAGGGCTTGATATAGCACTTAATGAAGATAACCCCCCACCAAAAAAAAAAAAAATGTTTGATTAATCAAAGGACACCCGCCCCAGCATGCACTGAAGACGTAAACACCGTGATAGCACTTTGCATGTCACCTTGGGCGTTGCAATATCAGACATGGGAAAAGGTTTTTGAAATTGTGACTTCACTGTTTGTGTTCTATGCCGATGTCATCCCTAACTAATTAACCTCATAATATATATATATATAATTATAAAATTAGGGTATCTACGAGATACCACCATGCTGAAAATAGCAGCCATGATCTGACTCTAAAACCACCTTAATGTAAAAACCACCTATATATGCATGTATGTATATATATATATATTATATATATATATATATATATGTGTGTGTGTGTGTGTGTGTGGTGTGTGTGTGTGTGTGAGTGTGTGTGTTTATATATATATGTATATATATATATATATATAGATAGATAGATATACATACATAATATATACATATATAATAAAAACGATATATATATATATATATGTCGTTTTTTTATGTTAAACTCTCATATGTCCAAATTTGACCAAATGCGTTTTCTTTTCAATATTTATTTTTGCTTGCAATAGCCGGTTCTTTTGCTCAAACTATCGAATCTTCATCTGCTTCAGATCCTAAGATATCAAAAAGTGTCAAAGTTTTGCTATGGAA
The DNA here is from genome assembly GCF_006345805.1 of Octopus sinensis. Classification (NCBI taxonomy): domain Eukaryota; kingdom Metazoa; phylum Mollusca; class Cephalopoda; order Octopoda; family Octopodidae; genus Octopus; species Octopus sinensis. The sequence goes on along the minus strand of NW_021829592.1, from coordinate 16,786 downwards.
TGGTGAAACTATTTTCTCGTTTCCTGAATAAGCAACGTTTTGGACTTACGACACTTTTGCATAATAACAACGATGTGTGTGTGTGTGTGAGTGTGTGTGTGTGTGTGTATGTATGTGTGTGTGTGTGTGTGTGTGTGTGTGTGTGTGTGTGCCCGCGCAAGCAGACGCGCGCGCATTCGTAATGTCCTTTTATACTCTGAGATCAAATGTCATTAAAGTCAATTTTCATTTCCTACCCCCAAGGGTCGAATGAAATAAGCATTTAGTTCTCTGATCCACCATTTATTCCAATCAATCTCCTCTGCATTCTATTTATATATTTATTCATTTATTTATTTATTGACATTTTCCTCATTTCCTTCTTTCAGAAGGAAAAAAAAAGACAGGCCGATAATTGATCGATATTTCTTTTACACTGGAACTTCAACCCATTCTGTGTAAGATCTTACAATCATACACACACACACACACACAACACACACACACACACACACATATATATATATATATTATATATATATATATATAATATATATATATATATTAATATAGGATAAAATTTCTTTCGGGAAAAAAAATTTTATCAATGGCCAGCACACATTTATCTTGTAAATATATATATATATAATATATATATATATATATATATAAATGTATGTATGTATATATACTGCTTTCTAATGAAGGCACAAAGCCAGCGGGTTGTGAGAAGGGTGGTCGAGTTAATTACACCGACCGCTGTACTTCACGGGTATTTTGTTTTATCGATTCAGAAAAAGGGACAACAGACAAAGTTAAAACTGGCGTGTTTTGAACTCAGAGCGAAAAGACGAAAAAATACTGCGAGGCATTTTGTTCGACGCTCTAAACATTCCACTCATAAAACGGTTTTAGATTTACGCAAGAGGTCAGCAGTTTTGAGAAGAGGGATCTAATCGGTTTCGCCACATCCTGTACTTGGTTAGTACTTTATTTTATCGTCCTCGAAAGGATGGAAGGTATAGTTGGCCACGGCAGGATTTGAGTTCAGAACCTAAATAAGAAATTTTTTGTGGGGTGCTAATGGGTTCTGCTTGATCCCCGCGCCAATGTTGCACGATGTTTCTTTTTTTTATTTCAAGCAATCACTGTATGTTACGTCTGCAAGGTATTATAATCCAATGAAGGCGCGAGATGGCAGAATGGTTAGCACGCCGGGCGAAAAGCTTTAGCGATATTTCGTCTGTCGTTACGTTCTGAGTTCAAATTCCATCAAAGTCGACTTTGCCTTTCATCCTTTCGGGGTCAATAAATTAAGTACCAGTTGTGTACTGGAGTTGATCTAATCGACTGGTCCCCCCACCCCATAAATTTCGGGTCTTGTGCCTAAAGGATATTATAATAAAATGAAGGCGGCGAACTGGCAGAATCGTTAGCAGCCCGGGCGAAAAGCTTAGCAGTATTTCGTCTGCCATTACGTACTGAGTTCAAATTCTACCAAGATCGACTTTGCCTTTCATCCTTTCGGGATCGATTAAACAAGTAATAGTTACGCACTGGGATCGATGTAATCGACTTAATCCCTTTGTGTGTCCTTGTTAGTCCCCTCTATGTTTTTGCCCTTTGTGGGTAATAAAGAACTAGATATTATAACGCAATGAAAACTTATTGTGTTGCGTAGTCTACGAGATCTCGAAACTAACCGAGCAGTGATTACATTTCAATTGAGTCACAAAGGATCAAAATAAATGCATGACTGCTACGACATTTCGCTTCTGAAAACCTTGAGTTTAGTCAAAATTATTTATTGCATTTTATGGGGGAAACACCAGAGACGAAAGACGAAACGGCAGGCTTCCCGCAAACCTCAAACGATCGATGGTTGAAACTAAATGATAGTTCTTAATAACGCTAATAACTTGGAAAATATTTAATAGTTGACAAGAAAAAAATATGGAACTCAAAAATTCCCATTTTTCTCTCTTTTAAAAACACAATAAAAGCAATCAATATCAAACAACAACAAAAACAAGATCAATATTTGTTTGATGTAATTTATAACCGATTGTTTTTCCATGATTTTTCATCCCAACTTTTAGACTAACAATCTGTGATTTATGTCTCACTTCTTCATGTCAACCGCTTCCACATCCTCTTCTTTTCTCTCCTTTTCCGCTATTTCTTGCCGTGTATATATTTATTTCTTTTTAATGGTGTCTAGTTAAAGCTTAGCCAACGACTGAAATAAAATATGTTCGCCTCTTTTCGCTATCAAACACGGAGCAAAGAAGCAGCAAAGCCGGATGTCACGTAAGATTGTGGCCGTGAAAGAAATTTATCGTTCTCTCTATTTTATTGTATTTTATTAAAGCAAAACGCGGTGGATTTGCAGTCTTGCGTTATTTAGTCCAGCTCTTTAAGTTCTGTGATCAAATTCTGTCGGCGTCAGTTTTGCCTTTCATCCTTCTGGGGTCGATAAAATAAAATAAAATGGTTGATTTATTCTGTTGCCCACTTCCTGCTCAATATCTAGCCTCGTTCTCATATGAAAATGATAATATTACTGTAAAGAGGGTACAGAAACTAAAGCTACGTATAACAGAACAATCACACACACACACATATATGCGCGCGCGCGCGTGTGTGTGTGTGTGCGTGCGCTATGGTTTGTGTTGTTATAAAGACACTTTTTGTGTTCAAAATTAATACTTTATAAAAGGATTTTTCATATCTTTAAACTGTTCCTTTATGTTTAGCGTGGAGTAATAAAGTTCCGAAGTCCACAAACATTTCAGGTTCAATCCCTTCTCGTCCTCATCTTCTGAATGAAGTGATGATAATGGCGTGTTGTTACCACGTTTTGCACTAGACACCATGCATTCGTAGCGATCATGTTATATCGGATGAAATAAGCACCACTTGATTTTAAATTATTTAGGAGTTAACATCTTGTTCCTTTCTTATTTTATTTCACTTATGCTGCAAACATACACACACACACTCACACATACATATTAGGTTGTCAAGAAAGTTCTTGCGATGTAAAGTGGATTCTTTACGACAACCGGCGACGCTCAGCTCAGTGGTTGGACTCCGACGAAGCTCCACGGCACTTCCGAAGCGAAAGTTGCACCAAAAGAAGGTCATGGTGACTGTTTGGTAGTCTGCGGTCGGTCTCATCCATCACAGCTTTTTGGATCCAGGCAAAACCATTACGGCGGAGAAGTACTGTCAGCAAATGGATTAAATACATAAGAAACTCCGACAACAACAGCCAGCATTGGTCAAAAGAAAAGGACAAATTCTTCTCCACGACAACGCTCGACCGCACCTTGCACAACTGATCCTGCAGAAGTTGAACGAATTGGGCTACGAAACTCTGCCTCATCCGCCATATTCACCAGACCTTTCGCCTACCGATTACCACTTTTTACAAGCATTTCGACAACTTCTTGCGTGAGAAATGCTTCAAAAAACCAAGACGATGCCAAACATGCCTCCAGCAACTTTCCAGATTTTTATTATTTAAATATATATGAGCATGTCTAGATATGCAACTATATGCATGAGAATACATACGTAAAACATACAAATCTGTACATATATACATACATACATACATACATACATACATACATACATACATACATACATACATACATACATGCATACATACATACATACATACGTACATACATACATACATACATACATACATACATACATACATACATACATACATACATACAAACAATCAAAAATATCCTGTTGTTGTTGTTGAAATTCCAATGAAGGAGCCTTGGATCTAGGTTAGAAACCGGTTCTTTCTCTATTTGCAAGAAATCTTGAAATAAGCTGAATAATGACATATATACATATAGACTTGCAAAAACATAAGTTTCTACGCACGAGTAAATTTAAAAAGAAACAATCTGAGAATGTGTTTGGAATCTTTAAGAAGATTTTTTTTACATTAACCTAACCAGTTTCGAAATTTCATGATTTTCAAAACTCGGGGGAGATGAGGAAACCTGGTGCTATGCTGCATTTGTCTTGACTCAGACCTGTGTTTGGATACTCGTTTCTATTTGTGGAAAGATCATGGCTCAAACAGCTGTCAATTAAAATGTTATTTGATTAGGTAATTTCACTGTATGAACGATTTTTATGCCAAAAGTTAAGACCAGCAAGTTCAATGAATTTGCCATGATTAACAAATGTGCATGCGCATTATGTCTGCGCAATTGGTCAAGACAGTAACTGCATCAAATGTCAAGACTGTGTTAATCTAGTGACTGAGTCACGAGACGTCATGAATAACTAATTATCAGAATAATTATAAATTGATTGCTTGTATGTGAATGATAGAATTTAGATTAGCTCTCTGTCTGTTTGTCTGTATGTAAAGTTGTATGTATGTCCTTTTCTGCTTTTAAGTATTTTAATTTTTCTTCCGAGGAAGGACCTGGTTTCCACAAAGATACAAGGGCTCAATCGTTGAAATGTAGATAACGAAAACAATGTCAGATTTTAAACTTGAGAAAAGTCTTGTATATTTTTACTGTTCCGCTTACAGAATGTATACCCAAAGCCAGGAACTCTTTCGCACCCCTTCGCATGAATGCATGTAAGCATGTATATAAGTATATATGTATGTATGTATGTATGTATGTATGTATGTATGTATGTATGTATGTATGTATGTATGTATGTATGTGTGTATGTATGTATGTATGTATGTATGTATGTAGGCATGTATGTTATATATGTATGTTATGCATTAAATATGTTATATATGTATGTAAGTATGCATGTATGTAAGTATATATGCATGAATGAATGTATGTATGTATGATGTATGTATGTTATGTATGTAAGGTATGTATGTATGTATATATGTATGCATGAATGTACTTATGTATGTTATATTTGTATGTTATGTATGTATGCATGTACGTGTGTATGTATGCATATATGTAAGTATATATGTATGTATGTTATGTATGTTATGTACGCATGTATGCATATATGTACGTATGTACGTATGTATGTATGTATGTATGTATGTATGTATATATTATGTATGTTATATATGTTATGTATGTCTGTATGTACGTATGTATGTATTTATGCATGTATGTATGTACGTATGTATGTATATTATATATCATGTATGTACGTCTGTATTTACGTATGCATGCATAGACGTATGTCAGTGTGTACGGTTGTCTGTGTTTCTGTCTGTCTGTCTGTCTGTTTTCGAGCAAACTCCATTCGTGTAATGTTCTGACGATTTACTTGTTAGTAAATGGATCTGTTTAGTACATTGTTATAGTTTAGTCAATCGTGGTTTGTAGTTTAATAAACATTTTTTTTTCCTTTAGTTGTCCGTATTTGATCTGTGGCTGAATATTTTCAGTTGCCTTTGTCTTCCAGCACCGTTCCATTATCAACCAATTTAGTTGTTACTCGATGGTTAAATTGCCAACCGTAATTATCTTTAATAAAATCATAAAACGGAGCAGAAAATAATAAAAAGGATAAAAGCACAATAAAATAAATATTACATGAAAAGAAAAATAACCATGGTAATGCATAACCAATCAATAAATGATGACGATGACGACGACGATGACGACGATGACGATGATGATGATGATGATGATGGTGATGCTGATGATGATGATGATGATGATGATGTCGATGATGTTGATGATGATAGTAATAATAATAATTAATAATAATAATAATAATAATAATAATAATAATAATAATAATAATAATAATAATAATAATAAAGGAGCAGTGGTAGCTTACTTTAGGAGAGATATCTAGATGGTCTGAAAGAGGATAATAAAACTAATGGCGACATGACAGACGAACAAAAAGGCAATCTACGACAGGATAAAGGCAAGACTGCAGGAGAACGATAGCGACATTCTTTGCCACCTTAAAAGGGTTGATCGATGGAAATTGAACCAAGAAAAGAAAAATGTCAATGAATTTCTGAAATACATCAGAGCAAATCAACATCACAGAAACAAATAATTTGATCAAGGCAGCAAGTATTGCTGTAGTAGAAAATGTGGGTGTTGATGTCAAGAAAAAGAAACATAATGGGAGTGACAACAGAAAAGATCCATGGTGGAAAAGAAGAATACAGGCGGGGTTAGATATGCTCCCGTAGGAAATCTCTGTGTTAGACCGAAAAGAGAAAGGGGAGCTTAAAAGCCAACAAAAATTCAGGGCGCTGAAAAGGAAGTATAATATTGAAAGAAAGCCGCTGGAAGTGGTAATGGAGGAACTGAAACAGTGCCTCGTTGCAAAGAAAGCAAAGATGGTAAGATACGACCAAATTATGAAGGGTTACCACCAGAATAGGTTATTCAGAGTAGATTAGAAGAGATTCTATAAAGAAATAAATGGAGAGTGTACAGATGAAAAGTTGATACCAGATAACGTTGAGGGTGAAAGGTTTTGGAGTGACATCTGGAGCAAAGACAAGGAGCACAAGAAGGATGCTGAATGGTTGCAAGAACTGAAACAAACAGTAGTCTGTCCAAAACAGACAGAACTAATCATTTCAGTTAGGGAAGTGAAGGAAATCAGCAAAAAATGTTGAACGATTGCTTGGAAAAAAAAATAGGGCGAATTGGAGGACGGACCTGACAGCATACGGAAGAAGTTTAGGGACAGTAGAAATCAGGAGGGGCATCTTCCAAGGGGACTGCCTGTCCCCACTGATCTTTGTACGGTGCTTGATACCACTAACACTGATTCTAATGAAAGCAAAAGCCGGGTATGTATTCAAAAGCCGCCAACAAAAAGTCAGCCATTTGTTATTCGTGGATGACCTCAAACTCTATGGTAAATATGAAGCCCAAGTCAGCTCCCTCGTTGATACAGTGTATACCTTCAGTGCTGATATCAGAATGGAGTTCGGACTGAGAAAGTGTGGTGTCTTGAAGAGAGGCAAAATCAAATGTTTGATGATAGTGATGATGATGGTGATGATGATGGTGGTAATTTTGCATTCTTCAGGGTAACAAGACGCTTGAATTTCTGCAAGAAACAATCAGGACCTACCTGTACACATGGTTGTGGACTCGCAAAGCCAACAAAAGACTGCCAGCCACCACCACCCTCTCATAACCCCTAAGAGCTCCTTGGAGTTTGAGAGGATTCCATTACCCGGGCCTCGAAAATACTTCTGCTCCGCTTTGCCAAATTTCACAAACTGTTTTCTGCTTGCAACAGGATTTGATCGTGCGACCACAATATTCAGGTGTCTCTGAGAAGGCTGCATCGTTTATCTTTTGTCTTTTACTGCGGTCATGCTGGGGCACTGGCCTTGAAAGCTTTTTAGTCGAAAAAATCGAAACCAGTCTTGTTTTTAGGTCTGCTACTTATACTATCGGTATCTTTTGCTAAACCGCTAAGTTACGGGGGATGCGAACAAACCAACACCGGTTGCCAAGTGTCGGTGAGTGACAAAAGCAAGGACAATGACATTCACACGCACACACACGTACACATACACACACACACACACACACACATATATATATATACACACATATATATACACACATATACTGAGAGGCAGACAGAGAGTGAGGGGGAAGGAGAGGGAGAGAGAGAAAGAGTGATACGATGGGATTCTGTACAGTTTCCATCTACCAAATAAACTTGCAAAACATTGATCGGTTTGGGCCTGTAGTAGAAGACATTTGTCCAAGATGTCGCACAGCGGGGTTGAACCAGAAACCACGTGGTTGTTAAGCGGTAGTCTTACCAACAGAGCCAAACCAGCACCCAAGAAGAAAAACCTCAACAGTTTATCTCTGATCTTTGCTAATCATAAAACCAATCATTGAGAACAAGCTATATGATTGATTCCACATCGATCGCCTCTCGTGAAAGCAGTTTATTCTCGTTTACGCCAGTTTGTCACGGAAATTTTTCATCAATATTGATAATTTCATCAACGACCGACAAAACGTCTGTTCGATACCAATCAATTGATCAAAGGACGCATTTACCAATCATATCGGATACACCTGTGTTGGGAAAATATTATCGAAGTTGGTAAAGTTTGATGATAATAACTCTGTCATTGTTGATACAGTTGCCATATTACGGTGGCGCTGACGAATATATACATCAAAGACAACCATTTGAAGAATTCACTTTTGTCAGCAGGTAAATTCCACCCGCTACCACCCTTTTTTTTTTTTGCAGTTTTTTTTTTCGCTTTTTCTCAAAGAGAATAAAACTGTTGCGAGATTTTGTCCGTTATTATTGTTGTTATTGATTGTTGTGGGAGGCGGAGAAAGAAGAAAATGACAAACGACACATTCCCGGCGACTTCTGGGATTAATTTCGAATAAAAAAAAATTTACGTCATATCAAGTTTCTCTGTGAAAACTGTGGTTGTTGTTGTTGATGATGATCATCATCATAATCATCATCATCATGATTATGATGAAACGGAGTCGGATAATGGTGGTGGTGCTGCTGGTGGTGGTTTGGTAGTGATTTTTCTGGTAATCTTGTTGTTGTTGTTGTTGTAGTGGTGGTGGTGGTGGTGGTAATGACGATGATGATAGTGGTGGCGGTGAAGGCGGTGGGAAGGTGATGGCAATGATGATGATGATGATGATGATGATGATGATGATGATGATGGTGATGATGATGATGATGATGATGATGATGATGATAGTGGTGGTGGTGGTGGTGACGGTTGGGCCGGTGTGGTACTAGTGGTGCTAATGAGGATGCTTAAATGTGATGAAGCCGAAAGCCATTATTCTGAAACTCAACCGATTCTGCCAACAAAACCTTCCCCCTTTCTATTGTTAGACGCATCAAGAGGGAAAACAAATTAAGAAAAAAAAAACCCAAAAGACTCCAAATGATGGGATGGTCACGCTTGGAACGTTACTTGATGATAGATTTGCTTGCTGACAATTGACCTCCAGTTAAACAACAAAAATAGCAGTAAGAGCAACACCAGATACTTCTGCTCTAGCTACTACCACCACCACCACCACTACAATTATTACTACTACTACACAAACTACTACTATTACTGCTGCTGCTACTACTACCACTACTACTACTACTACTACTACTACTACTACTACTACTACTGCTGCTGCTGCTGCTGCTGCCACTACTACCACTACTATCACCACTACTACTGTTGCTGCCGCCGCTACTCTTACTACAGCTGCTACCATTACTACTACTGCTGTTGCTAATTCTACTACTTCTACTATTACTGCTGCTACTACTGCTGCTTCTGCTGTTACTACTGCTACTACTACTACTACTAACTACTACTACTACTACTACTATTGCTGCTTCTACTACTGCTACTTCTGCTGCTTCTGCTGCTGGTACTACAACTACTACTAAGATCTCCATCAGATCTCACCTATATGGTTAGTTCGTTGCCAACATTTTAATCTCCGCTAATTTTCGAGCCATAATTTAATCGAAGAAACGAACGAATTAATTGAAGTTAACTATGAACGTTTCGTCGATGATAAAAGTATATTTATCCCCGACTGAGAGACAGTCATTCTGATATTTCCGAAGATACTGCTGCGAAAAGCCATTAGAATAAATTACTACTTTTGTCCGCAATTAAGGCCAATTGATATCGTTAAATCTTAAATCAAATGAAGCGAGCAGACGATAAATATATTTTGTTTTTTTTCTTTCTTTTTTCATTTCCATAAAGAGTTTTCTGTAGCCATTCTTCATGGCCGACAGTCGACTTCACAAACGTATACTGAAAGCTTTAAAACGAAAACAATGGCTTTCGCTTATGTTACGTCCATCTACTTTCAGTAATTAATGATGTCTATATAATTACATTTGCAGAAACGGACATACGATTTAGATATCATTAACGTAATCCTCGTTTATCGCCGCTAATTACCTCCGCCATCTTCAAGTCAAGGTCGGCTGATGATGTCGAGGAAGCTGGCAATAGTTATGGTTATAGGTATCGTCTGCTAACAGACTTGTAACAAACGTATGTATAGTGAATGTGTATATGGTTGTATGAACATATGTCTGTGTTTAAGTGTGTATGTGAATGCGTAAATATATCTATATGTATGAATGTATGTCTATGACAATGTGTATGTGCTTATGAATGTGTTTGACTGCGTGTATGAGAGTATGTGTGTGCGTAAATGTATCTATTTGCATGAACTATGTCTATGTGTGTGTGTGTGTGTATGTATTCTTTTATTCTTCGACTTAAGTCATTTTACGGCAGCCATGCTGGAGCACCGCCTTGAACGGTTTTAATCGAACAAATCGACCCGAAGACATTTTTTAAGCTTATACTTATTCTGCTGGTCTCTTTTGGCGAACAGCTAATTTACAGGGACATAAGCACACGAACACCGGTTGTCAAGCGATGATGGGGACACAAACACACACACACATACATATATGTAAGTGTATTTGTATGAGCGTATGACTATGAGTATGTACGTGTATGCGTGTAAGTACGTGTATGTGTGTGCAAGTCTATGTTAAAAGGCGTGAATATAATTGTGAGTGTGTGTGCGTTAATGATTCCACTTGGATTCACCTTGAACCAACGATGACGACGACGACGACGACGACGACGACGATGACAATAACAACAACGATGACATTGGCAAAGAATAATTGGAAAAGGAGGAGATAACACCGGAAGCCTTTGTCTTTCTGCCGTTGGTGTGAGAAACATGGCGGTAAAGGCTTGTAACTCGACCGACCAAGACCTTGTAAATGTAATTTTGTAGGCAATAACTGTATGAAAATCTGCCTCATGGTTGATTCTTGATTTTGTGTCGTGGATTTAACATGTTACCCGGTTTAACAGCTAACAATAAGTGTTAAACCAGACGATAGATTGTGTTAAACCAGACGATAGATTGTGTTAAACCAGACGACAGATTGTGTTAAACATGGCTCATGGTAGCGTTTAATCCACCGTCCGCATGCGTCCAAACCAGGCTTCTGGGCTACGCGGTTAACTCCATCTATTTTTTTCATTAGTCAGAGCTTTTGAAAAGGAACACAGGAGGATAATAGTGCTGCTATTTTTAGCTCCTATGACGTAGCAATTAAAAGATAGAATAAAACATTTAATAAAAAAATAACAATTTAAAAAGAAATTCTCGACAGTTTGAAAAGAAAACAATTCGCTTTACTCGTTAAAATATAAAAGATGTTTTCAAAGTTTGAATGACAATTGTTTAGCATTGTTTTCAAAACTACAAAATGGCAGCAACAGTACATGAACAAACAGTGATAATAATAATAATAATAATAATAATAATAATAATAATAATAATAATAATAATAATAATAATAATAACAATAATAATAATAATAATAGTAATAATAATAATAATATTAATAATAATAATAATAGTAATAATAATGATAATAATAATAATAATAATAATAATATAATAATAATAATAATAATAATAATAATAATAATAATAATCTCTTGCTTGTGTAGCAATGTCCCTAGACAACAAAATGGCAGCGAAACTCTATGAGCAAATGATAATTATGATAGTATTCTCTTGTGTATGGCGAATGAACGTCATAATGTTTATCAACACAGACAGATAATGTGTTTGGATTTAGCTAATGACATTGTAAAAGTAAAACTGCAGTTATCACGCAGTCGTATTTCTGTCCTTCCATAAATTTGAAGGAGACAACAACACCAGTAAGCTGTTGATCAAAATGCTGAGGCTGTCTATAATACAGATTTTAAACAGATTGGGATATGCGATAGGACATGTTTTGGTCTTATGAGAGCTCCTTAACAAAGTCCTATTTTTCTCACATGGCAAAAACTGAAACTGCTAAAACTGAATGCATAAACACATAAAGACACACCACACGCACACACACACACACACAACACACACACACACACACAACACACACACACACACACACACACACACACACACACACACACACACACATATATATATATACATAGGGCTGTGTGATAAAATGTCTACTTTTCCCATCACATGGTTCCGGTTTCAGTCCCACAGCGTGGCTTCATATCTGGTTTTAGCACTTAGGCAAAATAGATAGGTAGAATTAGTACCAGGCTATAAAAAAAAAACGATCAATTTGTTCGACTAAATACTCCAGGGTTGTGCCCCAACATGGCCGCAGCTCAATGACTGAAACATAAAAGATAAACGATATATACATACACACATATAAAACTTGTTCCAGACACTGGACAGCGGCCATACTCGGGCAACGCGTTTAAGGGTTAAATCGAACAAATTGACCCCTAGTATATGGTGGGTTTTTTTGTGTGGCAGTTATACTATTGGACCTATTTGCTGAACTGCTATGTTACTGTAAACAAGGCTTCACCGGTTCACAAGCAGTGTGGGAACAAACACACGCACACATATACTTGCATATGTGTATGTGGATGTGTGTGTGTTTGTGTATATATGTATGTATTATGTAGGTATGTATGTGTGGATGGATGAATGGATCAATGTAGGTAGGCTGGTAGGTAGGTAGGTAAATAGACAGACAGATAGGTAGATAGTTAACAGACAGACAGGTACATAGATAAACAGACAGATACACAGATAGACACACACACAGACAAACACACAGACAGAAAGATAGATAGATAGATAGATAGATAGATAGATAGATAGATAGATAGATAGATAGGTAGGTAGGTAGGTAGGTAGGTAGGAAGGTAGGTAGGTAGGTAGGTAGGTAGGTAAGTAGATAGATAGACAGACAGACAGACGGACAGGTAGATAGATAAACAGACACACACAGACACACACACACAGACAAATACAGACAGACAGACAGACAGACAGATAGATAGATAGATAGATAGATAGATAGATAGATAGATAGATAGATAGGTAGGTAGGTAGGTAGGTAGGTAGGTAGGGAGAGAAGGAGGGAGGGAGGAAGGGAGGCAGATAGATAGATAGATAGATAGATAGATAGATAGATAGATAGATAGATAGATAGATAGATAGATAGATCATATTGCAAAGCCTAGATATAGGGCTATTCTGGAACCATCATACCGAACAAATAACGAAAAGCAACCAAGTGCTACCAAAGAGGAAGAACTTCTACACAAGCATCTAAGATAAATACTCAATAACAACTGAGTATACACGAATACAGTATAGACTCTCTATGTCATAAAACTTTTGATAATCATGAAATTTTGAAACCGGTAAGATAATTGTAAATGAATTTTTTTAAAGAACATTTCTAGTTTCTTTTCTCTGTAACTCTACCTCGGAAAAAATTGCATTTCATTAAAACTTATCCTATATATATACACAAATATATATATATATATATATATAATATATATATATATTATATATATATATGCACACACGCACATACACACACTCACACACAAACACATACACACATAGGTATTCTTAATTAGAATGAGGATCTGAATGGAGACGATATTTGAAAGTGAAACTTATTTTCTTTTAAATGTCAATCGTATTTAATACGCAAACGCAGATTCGGAATCGATTCGCGTCTTTCAATCCTAGATTGAACTGCGTGATATATAGGCGCAACACATATATGGACATACACATATATGTATGTATGTATGTATGTATGTATGTATGTATGTATGTATGTATGTATGTATGTATGTATGTATGTATGCATGCATGTATCTACGTATACATGTATGTATGTATGTATGTATGTATGTATGTATGTATGTATGTATGTATGGGTATACATATATATATATATATTATATATATATATATATATATACACGCACCCACATTCACTCACGCACACACACACCTGAAAATCACACGAGTCTCACTAATAAACTCCATTACGTGTAGGTTATGTTCGCAAAAATTTAACTATATATATATACACACATACACACACACACACACACACACACACACACATATATATAATATATATATATACGTATACTTACAAATGCGTGCATATACATGCATTTACATACGTATATATACATATATACATATGTTCATATATATATATACGTATATATAAATATATGCATACATAAATATATATACACATACATATTTATATATGTATACATATATAGAGAAAGATATATATATAGCTGTATATATGTATGTGTATGCTTGTATATACATACGTGTAACTTTCTATATACAAATATTTATATGTATATGTATATAATACAATATATGTAAGTATGTATATATATATATATATATATATACGCGTGTGTGTGTGTGTGTGTGTACGAACCCCACCCGCGTTCATACACCGGTAGATCATTCATCTTCGTTATCTGATAAGACAGGGGAAGCGCAACAGCAGAAGAAAGAGACAAGCTCTCCGTCCGTCACAGTGACTGTAGCCATTGCGGATACACCGTGAACCATTTTGTTCAACAGAAAGCCACCGATTCTGATCAAAGAAGCACTAAAATTACCGTCTTACGTGTCAGTTCTAATCAAAATATATTCTTTTCAGACAAAAGAAATACCAATGCCCTCATTACTACCATTATTCTTCGACTTTCTTCATTTCAGTTATTCTTTCTTTCATTGGTCGATTTTATATTCTATGAGATTTTTTTTCTTCCATTTTTGTTTTCTTTTCTGTTGTTGTAGTATTCTTCCGACTCATTGTCTTGTGTGTGTAAGTTCCACTGGCTCCCACGAGGGATTCTCTTATCTTCCTTCGGTTCGGCTATAACAACACAGAAATTACTGGAAAATTCTCTTTGTTACTATGTTGTTAAGATGATCAAGTAAAAGTTCATGCTTGTACATACATACATTACATACATACATACATACATACATACATACATACATACATACATACATACACCCACACATTACATACATGCACACACACACATTATTATTATTATTATTATTATAATTAATAATAATAATAATAATAATAATAATAATAATAATAATAATAATAATAATAATAATAATAATAATAATAATAGGGAGTATAACTCCAAAGTTACAGGGAAGAATTCAGTTCAGTATTAAATCAAGTTTCACAATATAAATATATAATATATATAAATTAGAGAAAAACCACTATTATGTAATTCAAGCAATGATAATATTGTTTTAATTACATAATAGTGGTTTTTCTCTAATTTATATATATATATATATATATAAACCGTTCCTATTATGTTAAACAGTTGTATGTCCGAATTTGGTAAAGTGTTTTTTTTTCAATATTTATTTCTGCTTGCAATAGCCGGGTTTTTGGTCAAACTATCGTATCTCCAGCTGATTCAGATGCCAAAATATCAAAAAATTGTCGAAGTGTAGTAGAACGGTTTTAGTATGGAATGGTGAAACAATTTTTTTCGTTTTCTGAAAAAGCAGCATTTTGGAATTACGACACTTTTGCATACAAAGATCAGAAGTTAACTCTAGCTCTTGGTGGCCCAAATTGGATATGCAACCTATGTGGGTGTCTTTTTAAAACATTGTCAGGTATAAAGAGCCACATCAGATACTATGATGATTTTAAGGTGTAGCTACAGGTGATAGTCAAACTCTGCATAAGGAGTAGACAGCCACCACCACCATATATATGTACATACATTCAAAGTATGGGGGTTTAGTTCACAGGTGATCTAAACGATTAGGTACGCTAGGTAAGTGCTGTAACGGATTACTAGGGCTCCAACGCTACAGCTGTGACGGTAGTTATGGAGCCATTGCAGATTTCTGATAGAGTGGATTCATTAATAAATTGATAATCATTTCTTCCTACAGCTGTTTCTATTTATACTCTTTGGATAAATTACAAATCTATGCATTAAATTTGTATTATAAGTACTAGTTGCGTACTGGAGTTAATTTAAACGACTGGCCCCCTCACCTAAAATTTTGGGCCTTGTGCCTAGAGTAATTATAATTATAAATTATGAACAAAATATCGTCAGAGACAAGTTAGACATTAAAAAATTTTATATGTTGACCTAACTGTTCATTCAAGTATACACTTAATTTACGACGGACTATATATATATATATATATATATATATATATGACGGTCTTCTTTCAATTTCCATCTACCAAATCCACTAACAAGCCTTTGATCGGCTCGAGGCTCTAGTAGAATACTCTTGCACAAGGTGCCACGCAGTGGGACTGAACCCAGAATCATGTGGTTGGGAAGCAAGCTTCTTACCACACAGCTACGCCCGCGTCTAATATATGTATGTATGTATATATATAGATAGATAGATAGATACATACATACATACATACATACATACATACATACATACATACATACATACAATAATACAACATACATACATACACAACAGCTTACATGATATATTATATATATATTCTATAAGGCGGCGAGCTGGCAGAAACGTTAGCACGCCGCGGCGAAATGCTTAGCGTATTCGTCTGCCGCTACGTTCTGAGTTCAAATTCCGCCGAGGTCGACTTTGCCTTTCATCCTTTCGGGGTCGATAATAAAGTACCAGTTTCGCACTGGGGTCGTTGTAATCGACTTAATCCCTTTGTCTGTCCTTGTTGTCCCCTCTATGTTTGGCCCCTTGTGGGCAATAAAGAAATATATATATATATTCTACCTTGATCTTTATGAATATTTGTCTTTCTCCACATTTCTGTACGAATGTAAATGTATGTGTGTGTTTGTGCGTGGTCTGTATATTTGTGTCTGTGTGTATGTATGTGCATG
>NW_021829591.1:0-32395 GCF_006345805.1 Octopus sinensis | reverse complement strand
TATTCAGAAGTTAATTGATAGCATGCCTAAAAGGTCATACGAGCTATTTATTAATCGAGGATACCACACAACATATTAACTGTTGATTTTGTTAACTCTTTTTGTTAAAACCGGTTTTTTATTCACATGCAAAAATTTAAATTTTTAAAATTTCGGCCGATTATTGAAATTTTTTAAAAGTAAAAAAGATTATATATATAATCAACTTCAAACTCTTTATTTCATTTAGAAAATTAATAGCTATCCGCCAAAAAAAGTTAGTAACTGCAAAACCGGTTTTTTTCTACCAGCAGTGTATACATGAACTATAAAATAACTAAACTCAATAACTATCAAATAAAGTCTGATCTTTTATGATATAATACAAATATGATTTTTAGCAAAAACAATTTTTAACACATAAAAGTTAATGAGATAAATTTTTTCCGGAGATGGAAAGCGCCCAGATGGCATGACAACATTTCCCTTCGATCACGGGAAATGCCTCATCTGGGACGCGACATGCTCCGACACATTCTCCCCGCATAACCTGATCTCTTCAGTTGCTGAGCCGGCTCAGCGGCAAGACATGCGGAGGTCACAAAAACAAGAAAATACTCGTACCTGGCCAGAAACCACATTTTTGCGCCAGTAGCCGTGGAGACATCCGGGGTCATCGGCCCAGAATCGCTTTCTTTCCTTCGTCGGCTGGGGTCGAAGATTGCCAGACGAAACAAGGATCCCAACGAGACTCGTCATCTTTTCCAAAGAGTCTCGTTGGCGATCGTCCGAGGGAACTGCCAGGCCATCTTATGCGCCGGCAGTTCAAAATAACTGCATTGTCTAGTTATTTTCTAAATTAAAAATTTGATTTAATAATTTTTTCCTATCTTGACACAAAATTTTTTAAATCTCGGTATCTTTGAAGAGAGTTCTACTCTTAGCTCGTTCTGCATTACTAAACGCGTTCGATATTTAGATTTCATTGCAGCAAGTGCAGAATCAATCACTGAAGTGGCTCTGAGCATACCACTTGCAATATTAATCATTCCCAGCTGATTTGAAAAATTTTTAACGACACTATTGAGTTAGAAATTATCGACATTACAAATTAGGAATTATTGACTTCAACAAAAAATTCGTGTCTAAAAGCTTTTTCATCAATAATAATTCATTTTCGTACGCTTTATTAAAGAATTTATTTAATGGTGTTAGTTTTTTATATTAAGTTTCAAGCTGGAAATCTATTATCAAATTGTAAGTGTCAGCATCTATTGAGTGATTCTTTAATGGTAAACCAACATTTTATTATTTTTATGAGCCCGTCGAGAAATGGCCCAAGTTGTCACGAGTCAAAAATGTTTAAACATCGCCAACTTATCTTTAATTACCTAAGAGTCCTATATCGTAAGCAGAGCTACCTAGGTTGGAATACGCACAACGATTTTGTGTTTATATTTCCGTGTCTCATCAATCGGCAACAGTTTTGGTGAAGTTAGAAAATACAAATTTCCTGGTAGTCAAAACAAGTCATAACTAGGGCAACCAGAAATATGACCTTAAAAAAGTTAAATATGACCGTAAAAAATATGACTTTATGACTTTAAAATTCTAAAATATAACTTAAAAATATTAAAATATGACCTAAAAAAATCAAAATATGACCTATCGAATTTTGATTTTTAGATATTCTGAATTTGAAAATATGAAAAAATTAAACATTTCAATCAATGAATTTATTATAATATTGCATCATATAATATTTAATATTTTCTGGCTTGAAGTTTCTATCCTTTTCGAGCAATTTATTCAGCATAGAAAAGCTTCTTTCTGCAGATATTGATGTTGAAGGACATTTCCATAAGTAAATAAATGTTTCTGGAGAAATACTAGAAATTCTAGCATTTTTAATATTCGTCCATGGTAACATACTTATCCGCTTTAAAAAATACTTGTTGATGTCACAATTATCCTCACCAAAATTAACGGAATCAATGAATTCAATTGCATCTTTAATTGTATAAAATTTTTCTTGGCATTTTCTGATTTCATCAATAATAGGGTTGTATGAAGCCACTAACTCTGCCAGATTTTTCTCCAAATTTTCAGAGCTAACAGCATTTTTCGCATTCATTACAATCTTTCCACAATTTGGATAGGATAAAACAATTTCGCGAACTCTTGAAAGATGTCGACTATAATATTTTGCTGCGTCCAACCAGCTGCTACATCTTGTTAGAACAACATCAGGTGGAAGTCCAATAACTGTAAAAAGACTGCTCCGGGAGGGATTTTTTACAATCGACATTTTGATAGACGAGATTAAGTCGTCAATATATTTATAATGTGCTCTAATCTTTAATGCACAATTGTGCAGAAGATGAGCAAAACAAGTTATATGAATCATTTTAATATACATAACCTTCAATGTACTCCCTGCTAAAGTCATATAACGGGCAGCATTAGAAATAAATAATAAAAATTTTCCCTTTTATATCATAAATTCGAATTGTGTCATCCACAATTCTACAAATTGCAGATGCATCACAAATTTCAATTTCCAAACAATTTAATAAATAAATTTTTTCAGGACTTTCAATAGTCCCACAAAGAACGTTAACAAATTTTTGTTTATTGATTTCCGTTTCATCAACAAGTATGAATATATCTTTTCCAGAAATAATCGTTTTAAGCATTTCAATCAATTGATATTGCAAATCTGGAACTATATTTCTGCACCAACTTTCGCTGGGAACAGTAAATCCGAGATTATTAAAAAATTAATAAAGTGTTCATTTCTTATTTTGTAAAGAGGTATATTCGCCTTCGTCATCATTTCGACTAAGCAAATTCCGAAATTTTTCTTTGCTTCAAGTTTCAGAAGAGTGTTGAGTTGCGTTTGAAATTTTGTCTGTTCCTTTTTATGCCGGGTAGTTTCCCTGTGCTGCACCACATTAAACGTTTTCGTAAAATTAACGAAAACTGAGCATTTCAAACAAAATAAACGTCCAGCTGAATCAATCTGAAATTCAGACGGGTATCGTTTAATTATTTTATTTAACTTTTGATTGTTAGATTGCTTTTGTTTCGGCATGTAAAAATCTATAATATTTAAGCGACCAACTACCAAAACGTGTGAAAACGTGTTATTGTCAAAATTTAAACAAAGATTAATAAAAATATATGATTTAATAAATATAAATATGACCTAACAAAAAAATATGACCTAAAAAAATAATATGACCTAACGGCATAAAATATGACCTATAAGACCTAAAAAATTAATAAAACTATTAAAAAATATAATAATAGTTTATTAATTATAGAAATAACATCAATATGACCAATAAAAAATAATATGACTTATATGACTTTTGGTTGCCCTAGTCATAACCAAATAATAACCATTTTATTGATCCCATTTTTTGTAAAGAAATATGAAAAAGAGGAAAGTTTTTTTTAAAGAGGAGCTGATGAAAAGGCAATTTCCACGTAATATCGCAAGCGATATCCGTTAAAAAGCCAGCTCATTTCGCGGTATGGTCTTCACCCTCTCTTGTGCATGCATAGTGCTGGAATGTTTTCAAAACATGCACCGCTTCAAAACAATTATCTTTTGTTCTATTTAAACTTGCACTTTTTTATTAATTTTATTACAATTACACACTAAAACAATTCTTAATTTACGAAATATAATATCTTAATAAAAGCATATTCGCTTGTATTAAAGAAATGTCAAAAGAACACTGCCCTGGTAATCGGCCCAATCTATCAACGTATAGAACTAAAAGAGATTTTTTCAACGTACGACAAGGAGTGCAATGGTACTGTTTCTTTGGAAGAACTGGGAAACATGTTAAGTTCGACAAAAGTTTGTTTTTCTGATTCGGAAATCGCAGAAATTATTATCCAATATAAACAAAATGGTTAGAATATTCTCTAATTCACCTCTAGGTCTTGAATTAATAACAATGCCGGATTTTTTGCAGATTGTGACAGAAAAATTTACGGACCAAGACTTTGAACAAGACATTCGTGAATTATTTCGTTTTTTAGACAGAAATGGAGATGGAAGAATTTCAATGGTAGAAGTAAAGCAAACCATTTCGAAGATGGGGGAAATATTTTCAGACCAAAAAGTACACCAAATGATAGAAGAAATTGATTCCGATGGAAATAGATACGTTGATATTGATGGTAGCTGTTCTCTTTAATAAAGTAGAGTTTGTCTCAATGATGCGGACTAAGTGAAAATTTTTCCTTTATTTCAATTTTGTTAATCATAATAAAAAGCTAACTGTGGAAAACAATTGACGTGTTTATTAAAATTTATTAACCTAAAAATCTCTCATAGTTACATTAGAGCAGGGGTGCGCAAGCTTTTTGGGTTTGCGGCCGCATAGCATGTTTTTTTCCTTCTCTTCCACGGCCGCACATTTTCTGCATTATTTTTTCGATATTAATATAGTAATTTTTTTTAATTATTAAAAGTGACCGCATAAGTTGCCCATGTCATCGAGACGAATGAGTTTTGGACAGGAAATGCTCTCGTTCATCAGGGACATCATATTATTAAAATAAATAATTATTTCATGGACAAAAGATAAGAAAGAAGGAAAATTAATTAAAAAAATGTATTATACAAGTTATTCTAATGACGGCCAGGATCTTTGGTATTTTTTGCGAGCTTATTGAAATCCACTGGTAGGGTAGATATCATTATGCGCAAACATGACTTTAAGTTTGCATCCGTTATCCGAGATCTATATTGACTTTTTAAATATTTCATTTTGGAAAATGTAGACTCACATAAATATGTGCTTCCGAATAAAACGAGAATATTTCTTGCCATTTCACGTAAATTTGGATAATCTGTCGCTGATTTCCATACATTCAACAAATCTTCGCTTTCATTAAATTTATTTATCAAAATTAAATCATTTTTTAATTTCAATAATTCAATTTGAAATTCCAATAGCGCATTCTCAATCAAAAAACTATGTGGTCCTGCAGTTAATTGAAGTTTGAGTTCAATTTTTTTAAATTAGTTAAATCGCTCTTCAAATTGTTTCAAAATATAATCGAATATAGTATTGAATGTATTTGGTGTAAGATCGTCATAATTAATTATTTTGTCATCAATGAGATTTTTGTTTGAAAATGAAATAATTCATTTTTTTCTATGTGAATCTTCAGTAGGCGGCATGTATCCTTTTATGGATATTTTTAATTATTATTTAGGGTTTTTCTTGATTAATTAACACTATGAGCATTATATTTAAGATTAGTTGCTCGATGACCTAATTGTGCCCACGGCCGCACATTCATCGACTCAAGGCCGCACTTGCGCACCCCTGCATTAGAGACATGAACAATTTTGAGATTTCGACAAAATAAATATAAAATACAAAATAATAATTCGATACTTCTATTAATTTTAGATATTAAAAAGTGTAACTTTATTAAAAAACATTTATTAATGATAATTATAATTTAACGAACTACAGTAAAGTCTCTCGAATCCGCCAATTTTGGGGATCGGCAAAATCTGGCGGATTCGAGAATTTGGCGGATTCGAGAGACTTATCGATTTTTTAATCCATTAATAATTTAAATTATTAAGCCAAAATAATAATTAAAAACAAAAAATCAGTAAGTTTCGACTTGTTTCTTCTTAGAGTTTGGATCATTGCAAATCCAATGTTTTCAATATACTCAAGATTTTCTATATTAAAGAATTCTTCTTGATTATAGAACTCTTTAATTTGTTTAAAGCGATAAAAGCCTCGTTAATGGTAACAACTTTCTGACTTTGTTCACACGGTTCTTCGCTAATTTCTTGTTCTATTTTTTCTGAATTATTTAATTCAAGTTCTTCACTTTCATTATATTCAATCTCAATATAAAGCTTTCTTCTAACGGATCAATAATATCCATTTTTTCCAGAATATTATCATAATTTTCAATTAAGGATTTTCATAATTAATATTTTCATTGTTTTGAGTCCATTTGCATGAATGAAACAATTTAAAATTAAGGAACTTTCTATTTTGTTCCAAGCATAATATGTAAAGAATATTGAACTTTTATGCTTAGTTGTTTGTGTGCAACATAGGGGTTTGTCCCAGCTTCAATTTTTTGAATTATATTAGAAAATTTTAGAGAATTGAATTTACATTTATACGATTTAATTATGCCCTTATCCATGGGCTGAAAAAGATGATGTTGTATTAGGTGGTAGAAATAACATCTCAATTTGTTTTAATTCAATCAATACCTAATGTAAATTTCATGAAATTCACCTTATGTGCAGGAGATTGATCTACAACAAGCAAAATTTTTCTATCTTGTTTTCGCAATTCCATTTCCCATTTTAATAGAAATTGATTAAAAATTCTGCTATCCATCCATGCTCTCTTTGAATTTGAATATATAACATACTAGCTCGGCAGCTCGCTTCGCTCAGCGCGACCTAGCTCCTGCGGAGGGCCTGTTTCATCAAACAACTATAAGTTTATGTAGATGTATAAAACTACCTGGTTTAATGTAACCCTATTCTATCGCCTGTTGATAAACGATGTTTGTCGTCCGTCCTTCCTTGGCATATATGAATAAATTTTCTCTTCTGCCTACCCTCGAGCATCCCACATACAGCTGTCCATGTGAAAAGCACTCACTCTCTAAAAATAACCCAACTACCTTTAATGACTGTCCCTGGGCCTTGTTTATTGTCATTGCAAACTTTTTTTTCATTTTTTGTGGTTTATTTTTTTTATATTTAATTTTTTCATTTTTCCTTTGTAATTTCTTTTTTTTCTTTTTTTATTTTTTGTTTTTTACTGGCGGAAATGGGGCAGGGGGAGATGCGGCAGGCGGAAATGCGGCAGGCAAGAAAGCGACACACAAAAAAGCGACACACAAAAAAGATTTAATTAATTACCTTATTAAGCTGACCGTTTTTTCTTCAGCTTCGTTTTTCCTCCTTCGGTTATCTATTTAAAAAATATTTTTGAATAATAAAAAAGTTTAGAAAAGAGGCATACCGAAAATAAATTCTATCTTTACGAAAAACTCAAGTAAATAGTTAATATTTTTACGCAAATTCTTCTGATTGCGCTGTCAATTGGTGGTAAATTGTGTTAATGGTTGTGCTAATGTGGTTTCAACTATCAAAGTGTTTTTCAAAATCTGTTAATTGCACACTCTATTCAAGGTCGTGCGTCAATTGGTGGTAAATTGTGTTAATGATTGTGCTAATGTGGTTTCAACTATCAAAGTGGTTTTTCAAAATCTGTTAATTGCACACTCTATTCAAAGTCGTGCAATCTGTGATTGCACATTCTGTCAAAGTCAAATATGATAATAGCTTTAATTTTGATTCATGGTCGATAATGATATATGCATTTAATTTTAAAGAGAAAAACATAGGATGAATATATCATTTTTAAGTAAGAACAAATAGTTATTAACTAACTAAATTCCCGGCATCGTAAATGGAAACACAGTTTCCACGTACTATGGCCAAGAAATCCTTTCGAAAAGCCACTTGGACTCGCGTGGGTCTCCCCGTTTATGGGAGATCATGCGGGATGAATTGATTTCTTTATCGCGAATAATTGGGAGTTCATCATTGTTAATATTCTCGCTGTCGTTTTCATCAAGGATATTCTTAATACGTGAGATTTTTGCCTTGAAGGTTTTAATGGACCTCATCATGAAGTCGAGGACATTCACGTTGTTCATTTTAATCAAAATGCAGAAAATAATTTTTTGATTTTTTGGGGGAAGGTTTTAAGGACTTCATCATGTAAGTCGAGGACATTGTAGTTGTTCATTTTAACCAAAATGCAGAAAATTTTTTTTTAATTTTTTTGGGGGGGAAGATTTTAAGGACTTCATCATGTAAGTCGAGGACATTGTAGTTGTTCATTTTAACCAAAATGCAGAAAATTTTTTTTTAATTTTTTTGGGGGGGAAGGTTTTAAGGACTTCATCATGTAAGTTGAGGACATTGTAGTTGTTCATTTTAACCAAAATGCAGAAAATTTTTTTTTAATTTTTTTTGGGGGGAAGGTTTTAAGGACTTCATCATGTAAGTCGAGGACATTGTAGTTGTTCATTTTAACCAAAATGCAGAAAATTTTTTTTTAATTTTTTGGGGGGGAAGGTTTTAAGGACTTCATCATGTAAGTCGAGGACATTTAGTTGTTCATTTTAACCAAAATGCAGAAAATTTTTTTTTAATTTTTTTTGGGGGGAAGGTTTTAAGGACTCATCATGTAAGTTGGAGGACATTGTAGTTGTTCATTTTAACCAAAATGCAGAAAATTTTTTTTTAATTTTTTTGGGGGGAAGGTTTTAAGGACTTCATCATGTAAGTTGAGGAATTGTAGTGTGTTCATTTTAACCAAAATGCAGAAAATTTTTTTTTAATTTTTTTGGGGGGAAGGTTTTAAGGACTTCATCATGTAAGTCGAGGACATTGTAGTTGTTCATTTTAACCAAAATGCAGAAAATTTTTTTTTAATTTTTTTGGGGGGAAGGTTTTAAGGACTTCATCATGTAAGGTGAGGACATTGTAGTTGTTCATTTTAACCAAAATCCAGAAAATTTTTTTTTAATTTTTTTTGGGGGGGAAGGTTTTAAGGACTTCATCATGTAAGTCGAGGACATTGTAGTTGTTCATTTTAACCAAAATGCAGAAAATTTTTTTTTAATTTTTTTGGGGGGAAGGTTTTAAGGACTTCATCATGTAAGTCGAGGACATTGTAGTTGTTCATTTTAACCAAAATGCAGAAAATTTTTTTTTAATTTTTTTTGGGGGGAAGGTTTTAAGGACTTCATCATGTAAGTCGAGGACATTGTAGTTGTTCATTTTAACCAAATGCAGAAAATTTTTTTTTAATTTGTTTGGGGGGAAGGTTTTAAGGACTTCATCATGTAAGTCGAGGACATTGTAGTTGTTCATTTTACCAAAATGCAGAAAATTTTTTTTTAATTTTTTTGGGGGGAAGGTTTTAAGGACCTCATCATGTAAGTCGAGGACATCGTATTGCCAATTTGAAGTTGGTGTGCACACACAGACAGACACACACCATACCATTTTATTATTAAGATTTTTTGATATCGAAATTCTTGAAACATCTTGGATTTTTAAACAACCCAATTAGTAAGGGTGTTCGCTTATCTGTACCGTCAACATTTGTACATAACATAACAAAACTCTGTCTTTCAGGACTTTATAGCCAGATTTAATGGTTTTACAAACACTCTTAGACGGTATCATTTTGTAAAATAAGCCAGTTTCATCGGCATTATAAACATTTTGAGCTCCGTAAAGACTGATTTTATTTTTGATTAATTCAATGAATCTGATACTAAATTAGGGTCAAAATTTGGCGTTGCAGATTCTCCATGCATTTTTTTTTTTTTTTTGTCAAAAAGTTAAATGTAATTAACAATAGTTATTAACTAACTAAATTCCCGGCATCGTAAATGGAAACACAGTTTCCACGTACTATGGCCAAGGAAATCCTTTCGAAAAGCCACTTGGACTCGCGTGGGTCTCCCCGTTTATGGAGATCATGCGGCCAAGCTTTTTTAGAAAGGAAAGAGACTTTTCGCCGATGACGCCGGAAGTCTCGACGGCGATGGGAGTGAACAGATACCGTTCAGAGAGCTCCTTGTACTTTCCAATCTTCATCTTCTAACCACCCTTTGCTTCCTTTGAATTCAGTAATCCCGAGATTCAATGCAAAGGCTTTTGCTTTCTCAGTAATAATCCTATCATTTAAAATGGCTCCTTAAGATCCATTGAATTGACCCAAGCAATAGTATTATCATCGATTTCAGCAAACTTTAAATATTGTTTGCGGGAAATGTCAGATCTTAGGTTATGAAACATAATGTTAGATCCTCTTTTACTTTTCAGATCATCAATAGATCGGCGAGAAACAGGCAAGTTGTATTTTTTTGAAAAAATCTCAGAATTTTTAGTGAAGATAGTTCATTATTTGTTTGAATAAACTTCAAAATCTCAATTTTTTGATTGTTTTTTAGTCTTGTACAGTTACGTTTCATTAATACAACAACAAAGACAGATGTAACGTGTTAATAAATTGATTTATATCAGTAAATTTAATTAAAAAAATTATTTAAATTAGGACACATGGCGGATTCATTATAAAAAATATGGCGGATTCGAGAATTTTTCTAGGAAAAATGGCGGATAAGAGAATTTATTAATTATAATTGACGGATTCGATGGTATGGCGGATTCGAGAGTCGGCGGATTCGATGGACTTTACTGTATTTAATTGAGATTTTCTCTCCTTATTATTGAAAATTACTCCTTTAGAAGGGGATTTACGGCGAGTTCCTCAGTCTTTATTACCCTTTCAGATAAAGTTATTATGTGCTTTAATTAAAGTGTCATAACAGCTAATATTAAATATTGTATAAATAATTGTTGAATAATCGTGTTTATCACAACTCGAAAATTAAATTATCTTAGATTTAACTTTTTTTGCAAAGAAATGTGAAAAAAGGAAAGTTTAACTTAGATTAGTCGCTGAGCGAATGAACAGGCAATTTCCATCTCGAGCGATATCCTTTGAAAAAGCCAGCTCGTTTCGTGACTGTCGTGACTCCTGAGAGCTTTTGGGACAATTACCCCCACAATTACCCCTACTGGGACGAAGCAACAAGTGTCGACCAAGGATGCATACTTTGCGATTTTCTTAATTTCTGCAAAAGTGGAGGCCGTTCCAGGGCGAGAAGCGAGTCTATGAGTGATGATAAAAAAACGAGTCAACACAAGTTACATCCCATACGAGGGCAAATCCCATCTTGAACGGTAATAATATTGACCCGTCAGGACGTTTTCCGTCACCACGCTCTCGCCCAAATGGTTCTAATACTGAAGGGAATCCAGCGGCGCTAAGCGCGTGCTTTAAGTGAAGCGTGCCTGGGGAACCTGCCAGCACTGAGGCTACAAGAAAGAAGGTGTAATCTTCTCCTGTCGATGAGTTTGCCAAACCTGCAGCAATGTGGCTGGCAAATCTCAATGCCAAGGCGTATACAGATGACGATACCGATCGATTCGTTGTTCAGGAATATACCGGCTGACGAGATCGGTAACGCATTGAGCCAATCAACCAAATGTGGTTGACAAGCGCATTTAATATATGCCAACTGCGATTGGTCGGCGAATAAGCGAATAGTTTCAAGTATGTGTGAGAAAAAAGTATTATCTCAATTCCTTTGAACTGAGAGGATTTCCGGGATTTTAAGTCCATGAGAAACCCATTTGTCGCACCTGCAGTATATTCCGACAACTTTCACTGTTCAGAAAAGGGAAGAAGAATATCAAGATGAGATATTTGCTTTTGCTCGAGAAAGTAGAGCGATGAGTGCATAAGGAAAGTAAGTTTCGGGATAAAAAAAAGTTTTCAGTAGGAAAAGCCCCAGATAAGATTTGAGTTTGCGAATACATGAAATAAAGATTTCTACTTTATGTTTCTTGTCACAGGAGCCTTTCTAGTGCACTGATTGCCAAACTGAGGATAACAAAATCGTGAAAAGCGGTGATGCTTAAGTGCTTAACATGAAGTAGAAAAAAAAGATTCGAATTCAGATGAATTCCCGGACAGGCAGATTAGTTCAGATTTCGAACCTTTCAGGGCGAGCCCAATAGAAGTAAACGACCTCTAAAAGTCCGCCAAAAGTAAAGTCTTCAAGATAACAAAAGTTTGTAAGTTCAAAGAACATATAACTCTTTCAAAAAAGAAAATTTTTTAATTTAGTATTTATTGATATATAGAATTGTTATTGAATTGATATTTATGGTAAAGAAAGGTCGTGATGTTGATTTGTTGCCATGTTTTCGTGGCTCCTCTTTGGATCGAGCTAATAGACTATATATATTAACATGTGGATTTTTCGTTGGTCTTATCTATTATAAGTAAAAATGCATAATTATATTTCAGAACTTACCATAATCGTGATTGCATTTTAAATCGGATTCATAATAATCACTATTACCAAAAAATCGAAAGGATTGCAAATTTTTCTTACTTTAGAGAATAATTGCTGATAAAAATGTTGTTTTATTTGTAATTAAATCAATAATAATTAATATAGCCTTTTCCCCAGAGCATAGTATTCTATAGCTCCGCAAAGGCAGGTCGCACGTTTTATTTTCAAAGTAAAAGGTTAATTAAAGTATTGAAAATTTCAAGTGGTTTCTCGAGTGAAAAAAAACATTTCTTAAAGATTCAACTGTGTGTCTTAATTTGGTTAATCGTCCACATATTAGTCAATTTGGGATAAGGTAGAGTTATGAAGATAAGTACGGGCCAAAAGTGACTTAGGTCACGGGTTTGACTCTCGCTCCTGTTCATCTAGTGGAAGCCTCCGTGCATCTATACGACGTTAAAAGGCTTGACAAGTAACGCCGTTATCAGTGCGGAACTGGAGCGTTACACAAGAAAAATAACTCAAGAACATTCTTTGGTTCTACGATTAGTTAAACATTAACTGTTTTTTACTTAAAAAATAAAGTGTGTGTTTTGCCTGTACGGAGCTAAAATGACTACGGGTCTTTGTAAAGAGATATAATAATATACAGATTCAAATGCGGTGTTGATTGAGTTGATCTTACACATATTTGTAAATTTTGGGTAAGTCGTAAATTATGAGAAAGTGAAGTAAGAGAGTATGAAATATTCTGATTAAGAGAAATAACATAAATAGCATTAAAATCAAAAGCTGTCATCCATCAATCTGATGTTTATTATAAGCGGAAGCGAATCTTTAAGAACATTAT
Source organism: Octopus sinensis (assembly GCF_006345805.1). Classification (NCBI taxonomy): domain Eukaryota; kingdom Metazoa; phylum Mollusca; class Cephalopoda; order Octopoda; family Octopodidae; genus Octopus; species Octopus sinensis. The sequence continues at coordinate 19,590 of NW_021829591.1, read as the reverse complement.
CAATTGCCAATAGGGAATCAGCAACTGAATAACTGAATAAAGCAGAGTGAAGCTAAGGATGGGAGTTGTTTTTGAAACCACAACATTGGCTGGTAATCTGGCATTCGCTTAATCAGATTCTTCAGAGGAGCCGGTTCGGAACGTTTTTTATTATTGTCACATGGGCCGGCGATACTCTGGGCATCTGATACATTAACCTTGAGCTAAGATTAACTTTTTTAATTTCATTTTATTAAGATACAAAACTGACAGAATACTCCGGTCTTTTGGATGAGTTTTTCAGGCTGGCAATTGCGGCGGAGATGTCGGGTGCTCGTGGTCCGAAAACGGAAAACTTCCTCCGCAAACTCGGGGTCAAAATCTCCATGCGCATTTACGATCCTCGTGAGGTAGACCGGCTTTTCCATCACCTAAAAAAATTTGATCAAAGAGCCGGGGATGGGGGTATCCCTGAGATACTCCGTTGCGTAGGAGTCTAGACTTAGACTTTAAGTCTCCGAGGCACATCTTTCCCATTCGTCCACATAGGATCTTGTTGATCAAAGTTTGAGCTTTCCTCGATATAATCTAACTCGACGAAACAGAGCACAGTCTCTAAGTATCTCGCTTGTTTGCAAATCCAATACAAATGAACTCCGTCCATGTTTGTAAATGTGTAGACATGGACATCTTATTTTTGAACCCATGTTGACAAGGGGTTTTCGGTAAAATTTCTTTTATTGTTCCGAGAAGCATCCTCTCTAGGATTTTTGACATGTGGTATATCAGGGAAACCGGTCTGAAAAATGCAAGGTCGTCTCTAGGTCTTCCAGATTTTAGTATCGGCCTCATTAGTGCCTGTTTACATAATAACGGTCTCACATTTTGGTTGATCGAGATAGCTGTTAAAAAAGTAGCTCCTTCGTCACCAAGATTTTTTAATAGGGATTTTGTCTGGACCAAGAGAGTATTTTTTTTGTGGAATGCAAAGTATCCCATGCCTCTTTTACCGAGAAAAGGAGAGGTGCCAACTGTTTTTTAAGTCTGCTGTTTAAAGATAATATATCCGATTTCCTGTGCTCCTTGTGTGCTATTTTTGAAAAAAAATTGATGAGATCAGTCACGTCCTTTTGATCATATTACTTTGCAGATGCAGTTGCGTACAATTCATATTTTTAGGTAAATTGAGAAAATATAAACTAAACATTGTCTGAAATAAAACGTTAGTTATCTTAAATTCTTATCGTTAAGCAAAGATCCAATGTTTGAAAAGCCGGAAACAATAAAAAAATCTTTTAATTTAATAACTATCTCATTGACAAAATACTCTAACAGTTTTAAAAAATCTAAAAATCAGTAGATTAATAAAATTAATAAATATTTTTAATAATAAACCTATAATTTTATATAATTTAATAAAATATTTTCAAATTATTAATTTATTTGTTAATTCTGGTTGAATTTAGAAATTTGAAAAATGAACAATAATAGTAACAGCGAGCACGAAACAGACGAAGAAACAAAACCACGATCAGAAATTCCATCCGATTTTCAATTTAACGATTCTGTGAATTATGAGTGGAATGAAGAGAAACGCGGATGGTTCCCAAAAGTAAATTATATGTTATGATCATCAGATAGATGACGATTTTATGGCTATGTACCAAATGAACTACGGATATCCACAAACACAAGTATCGAATGAAATTGAACAGCCCGATACTGCTATAAATCAACAAGAAATAGACAACCCCAAAGAGATGTTTGTAGAGCTAACGAATTAAATAATTCTTATTTTAGTGCGAAGAAACGGTCGAATCATAAAAAGAAGGAAGTAGAAAAATTAGGAGACATTGACCAACATTTGCTTGATGTGTTGGGAAAAGATGAAATTGGTGGGTGTCCGATAAATCCTGTGAATACTGGGATCAAACGAAGTGCAAATCAGGGTTGACTTTTTTTTATAGATTTATATCTCTAGACTGGTTTGAAGTAAATGATGAAAACAACAAAAGTGTTTATGTTAGCAACCTGCCAAAAGATATCACTTTGGATGAATTTGAAGAATTAATGAAGAAATATGGACTTATTGCCAAAGATTTACTGTCAAATAAACTAAAAATACGCTTATATACTACCAAGGAAGGAATTAACAAGGGAGATGGACTCTGTACATACATAAGGGTGTGATGATTATCTTAATTTATATATTTAGATTGAGTCAGTGACACTTGCCTTGAATATTTTGAATGATTATAATTTCAACGGGAATTTGATTAAAGTAGAGAGAGCAAAATTCGAAAAGAAAGAAAATTTTGACCCCTCAAAGCGACCTCGAAAACTCACCAAAAAAGAGAAAAAACGTCTTAAAGGGCGGGAAGAAAAGTATATTTAAATTTATTAAAATGTTCTGGCTTTTTGATTGGAGGCCAGAAAAAGATCGCTTTGTACGTCCAAAACATGAAAAAACTGTAGTTGTTGAAAACTGCTTTGATCTTTCAGAATTTGATGTTTATTTTCTTAAATAATCCATTAGAATAATTTACAATTGTTAATTTCTCTTAAAAATGATGCTAATTCTCTTTTTTCAAGGTTCGGAGTGGTTCGAAAAGTTTCTGTTTTTGACGTATATTTTTTGATTTATTTTAGCGTAATCCTCGCGGAATTATGACAATAACGTTTGAAGATGTTAATGAAGCCGACCTGTGTGTGAAAATTATGAACAAAAATGTTTTCAGAAGTCGTATTGTTCGCGTTATTCATTGGGATGGGCGGGAAAAGTTTTTTGTAGCGGAATCCAAAGAGGATGAGCAAAAGAGACTAGCTCAATGGGACAAATTTTTAGATGAATAATACTTTAATCTAATAATAAAATGGTATGGTGTGTGTCTGTTGTCTGTGTGTCTGTCTGTCTGTCTGTCTGTGCACACCCACATTCAAATTGTTACAAACCAGATCAAATTGTCAAAACCTTCCCTTTTGTAGTTTTCGATAATGAGGCACAATAAAAGGTTGATATCCTCTAAGAACCTTCCTGTCAAAAAATTTTAATAAGAAAGAATATCCTCGATGATGAGGTCCCCCAAAACCTTCAAGTCAATTTTCTGCGTTTTTGTTAAAATGAACAACAAGAAAGTCCTCGACTCACATGATGTGGTCCCCCAAAACCTTCAAGCCAAAAAATTAAAAAAAATTATTTTCTGCGTTTTTGTTAAAATGAACAACAAGAAAGTCCTCGACTCACATGATGTGGTCCCCCAAAACCTTCAAGCCAAAAAATTAAAAAAATTTCCTTTCTGCGTTTTTGTTAAAATGAACAACAAGAAAGTCCTCGACTCACATGATGTGGTCCCCCAAAACCTTCAAGCCAAAAAATTAAAAAAAATTATTTTCTGCGTTTTTGTTAAAATGAACAACAAGAAAGTCCTCGACTCACATGATGTGGTCCCCCAAAACCTTCAAGCCAAAAAATTAAAAAAAATTATTTTCTGCGTTTTTGTTAAAATGAACAACAAGAAAGTCCTCGACTCACATGATGTGGTCCCCCAAAACCTTCAAGCCAAAAAATAAAAAAAAAATTATTTTCTGCGTTTTTGTTAAAATGAACAACAAGAAAGTCCTCGACTCACATGATGTGGTCCCCCAAAACCTTCAAGCTAAAAAATTAAAAAAATTATTTTCTGCGTTTTTGTTAAAATGAACAACAAGAAAGTCCTCGACTCACATGATGTGGGGTCCCCAAAACCTTCAAGCCAAAAAATTAAAAAAAATTATTTTCTCTGCGTTTTTGTTAAAATGAACAACAAGAAAGTCCTCGCGACTACATGATGTGGTCCCCCAAAACCTTCAAGCTAAAAAATTAAAAAAATTATTTTCTGCGTTTTTGTTAAAATGAACAACAAGAAAGTCCTCGACTCACATGATGTGTGGTCCCCCAAAACCTTCAAGGTAAAAAATTAAAAAAATTATTTTCTGCGTTTTTGTTAAAATGAACAACAAGAAAGTCATCGACTCACATGATGTGGTCCCCCAAAACCTTCAAGGTAAAAAATTAAAAAAATTATTTTCTGCGTTTTTGTTAAAATGAACAACAAGAAAGTCCTCGACTCACATGATGTGGTCCCCCAAAACTTTCAAGCCAAAAAATTAAAAAAATTATTTTCTGCGTTTTTGTTAAAATAAACAACAAGAAAGTCCTCGACTCACATGATGTGGTCCCCCAAAACCTTCAAGCCAAAAAATTAAAAAAAATTATTTTCTGCGTTTTTGTTAAAATGAACAACAAGAAAGTCCTCGACTCACATGATGTGGTCCCTCAAAACCTTCAAGCCAAAAAATTAAAAAAAATTATTTTCTGCGTTTTTGTTAAAATGAACAACAAGAAAGTCCTCGACTCACATGATGTGGTCCCTCAAAACCTTCAAGCCAAAAAATTAAAAAAAATTATTTTCTGCGTTTTTGTTAAAATGAACAACAAGAAAGTCCTCGACTCACATGATGTGGTCCCCCAAAACCTTCAAGCCAAAAAATTAAAAAAAATTATTTTCTGCGTTTTTGTTAAAATGAACGACAAGAAAGTCCTCGACTCACATGATGAGGTCCTCCACAACCTTCAAGCCTCGTGAGGCCATTAATTAGCTTAGCTATCTTTTTTCGATGACATAAATTTTTTTGTTAAATTTTCGTTAAAAAAATAAAATAAAAGCTCTAATTGTTATCGACCATGAATATACTGTGCAATTATCAGATTTTGAAAACCACTAAAAAGGAAAAAGCAAAAATTATTAGAGATTTACATAATTGATTCTTTTTAACTGCCGAAACTGACAAATTCGATTATGCTACTGTTTAGATTTCTTAAAAGATAGAGGCAAAAAAAATTTAAATTAGTCATGTAAATTTCAATTTGCCTATATTTAAATCTCCTTGATTTAACAGGCTTTAATTTTTTTCCTTATAATACTACAAAGATGAAGCTGATTATCATTTTCTTACCGAAACAGACAAGTTCGATTATGCTAAAGTTTCAATTCCTTTAAACATAGAGGCAATTAAGTATAATGGCTTTGATTGGATAATACACTTTACATAAATTTCACTAAATAAATTTACGTAGAAAATTTAATATAAATTACTGATTCGCGTTTACAAAATCATAAGCATGTCCTATAAAGAGAGATCTGAGAATGTTAAAAACAAGAGAATATGAACCATATAACAAAAAAAGAAAAACGAGGGAAGATGTGCTTAAATGGTGAGGGAACTTAGACAACAGCTGAACAAGGTCAGGACTGCTGTTAGACTCAACTACGGGTAATAGAATTATGCATTCTAGGTTAATGTTTGGGATGAATGTACGATGGCTCATAAAGGCGCATTCAAGCAGTTGACCGAACATATAGAGATATCAAGAATTGTAGCGACCATTTGTTTGGGGGAGCATTAGTTGTATTGGCAGGTGATTTTAGACAGACGCTGCCAATTATTCAAAGAGGGACACCAGCGGGTGAATTGAATGCCTGCCTCAAATCGTCATATTTGTGGACACACGTGAAAAAGGTTAGCTTAGATGTAAATGTAAATGCACATTTACAAGGCGTTAATAGCATATTCCCACAAATCCTTCTAGATATTGGAAATGGGGCAATCACTTCAGAAATGCACGACCAGAAAATTAGGCTACCGGAAGAATTATGTATTTTCGTAGAAACAGCAGAAGAATTATTGAATGCCGTCTATTCCGAACTATCTGAACACTACGTGAATTTCGACTGGCTGCGTGAACGAGCTATATTAGCTCCACTTAATGATGAGGTACTTAATATAAATTTAGATTTATTAATGAAAATCCCTGCCAGAGAAAGAATATATAAATCGGTCGACGTTATTATGGACCATGAAAGGGCCTGCGATAGATTTAAGAGACTACAATTTCCGCTGAAGATAAGTTTTGCTATGACAATAAACAAGGCCCAGGGACAGTCTTAAAGGTAGTAGGCTTATTTTTAGAGAACGAGTGCTTTTCAAATGGCCAGCTGTATGTGGGGTGCTCAAGGGTAGGTAGAAGAGAGAAATTTATTTATATTTGCCAAGGATGGACGGACTGCAAACACATCGTTATCCACAGGCCTTAGAATAAGGTTATATCAAAGCAGGTCGCATTTATATATCTACATAAATTTATAGTTATTTAAGGAAACTGCGAGCGTAGCGAGCAGGCCTCCGCAGGAGCTAGCTCGCAGTGAGCGAAGCGAACTGCTGAGCTAGTTTTTTATATTATCGTCTTTATACAATTTGTTCAAGTTTGTTTGTCTTGGTTTATGAAAAATCTTGTTAAACCATGAAATAGTTTTTATAACCAGAGGGGGTAAAATAATGTTAAAGTCAGCGCTACCTTTTTAGCAACAATTTTCTGGATGTACGCACTTTTTTTGGCACCTAAGTTGAGACGGTTTCAGTTAATTGGTTCCCAAAATTCTATGGCAAATCATGCATTTTGTCTTTATTTCATTATTTAAGGCAATGAATTTAGTGAATCCAAATTCAACGTAAGAATCCGACCAAAACGTCAATTCTTATCAACCATTAGTAGAATGATTCACCACGTTAATTATTATATAGCACAATCGGAAAATCATAAATTTAATTAAGTTTTCCTTGTGCCACAGCCAGTATCCTCACACATCCGTTTCCATGCCCCCCTGTTCTTTGGTATAGTCCGTAATGAATCGAGATCGTCCCCACTTTTCAGTCTTTTGTTTACTCCATTCAAGTCTTCGTTTAACGCGGTAGGTAGAGTGACTCTAGGTCTTCTACGGAAAGCTCCTTTGGATTGGGCAAAATAGTTTTCCATGGCGATGTTTGACGGAGCGAGGTTGTCCAGTCTCAGTATCGAATGCTCTGGACATATCAATTCCGAGAATCTCAGTATACCGTTTATATTTTGACATAAATCACCGGTCCATTTGTGCGTCCACATAACCTTCCAGTTCTGAATCCACTTTGCCCCGGAGATAGATAATTTTCCACCTTGTCGTTATAGGTCTTAAGTTGGGTAAAGGTCCTTTTTGTTTTCCGGGTTTCTTTAGTGGAATTAACCATCCTTTGCCGAGGTCCAGCTGGTTGTTCTGCTCAAATGCTTTGTTCAGAATGTATGCAATGATTTCAGCAAGCTTCACTTGTGCGTATTTTACTAGTTCAGGTGGGATATTATCTGGTCCCCCAGACCTGCCGATTTTTAGTTTCTTGATTGCATCCAATATTTCGCAGGTGTTTATTGGGCAGCTTAGTCCCCCTGCAGTATGTGGGTAGGGTTTGAACCCTGACTCATCCTCCCAGTTAAGCATTTTGTAGTAGAATCTAGATATAGCATCTCTTTTACTTTTGTTGTCGATGATGGTAACACCCGTGGTGTCCCAGGCAGTAATCGAGTTTTTTTTCTACTTTTTCATTAACAGTCTCATAGCCATAAACATTCTTGCCCGTCTTTTTGCTTTGCCATGTTTTGGAGTTGTTCTTCTGTTTCTTTGTATACTAGCGTTTTTTGTATTTTCTTGATATTTAGTAATGTCAGGTTCCGTGATTTTCGAAGATCCCTTATGTCTTCCAAATTTCTGGAGTTCTGTATTCTTAACCTCAAGGGTTTCTGGTTTTCTGAAAGAGAGAAAATCTCGTTGTTGTGAAATTTGTGTTGCTTTTGATTGATTCCAACAACATTTAATGCTGTCCTCTTCATTGAACTGGTCACTGCATCCCATATCGTATTTGCAAGTTTTGTTGTGTCAATATCGTCGAGTTCTACTTGTAGTTTGTTTGCATACTTCTGTCTGAAATTTTCATCGTGTAATAGTTCAAGATTATAGCTTTCTCGTTTGTCATACTTAGGTTTTTTCAGTTGTTTGTATGACTTGTATAGTCCGATGCGTGTTATTACTAGCTTGTGGTCACTATTTGCCTCCAGTCCCCCATATGACCGCGAATTCAGAAGTAGATGTCTATGGGCAGCTTTGCAGAGAATATAGTCTATTTGGTTAAATATTTGTATGTAATTTCCACTTGAATCCTTTCTGATTCCGGTCCATATTGTTTTGTGTCTGGCAGGATGACGGAATGAAATCAAGTTAATTTTAATATTTCTGGTTTATACTTAATTACACAATTAGTTTTAACCTTAATATATTTTTAGTTTTTTAAAATTCCTAGGAACCAAGATTGAGAACTTCTGATTGAAGTATTTTAAAATATAAATATTACCACTTTTGTTTATAAAAGAATGAAAAAATTACTTTTTTATATAACTGAGAATTTTTAAAAATATTATTCCAAAATAGAACAGTCAGGGAAGTTAAAAGTTTTGATTATGTCTTTGTTTTAAAAAGTTCAGATTATTTATTTCGTGATATTCTCAATTTGACAAAGAGTTTTGTTAATAAACAAAATTATTGTTTTCAAGCTGTTTGCGTAATTACTAAATTACGTATATAGACTTGTAATTGTTTTTAATGTTAAAATATGTAGAATATCAAATTTAGTTTTATGGAGACGTCGTGCCAATGGCAACAGAATGCTGTTCAGATAACTTTCAAGACGGACATTATAATCTGATTGGAGCCTTTGAAAGAATGCACATTGAATCTATCCCTTTCGAGACATTCCGAGTCGAGTATCTAAAATACCAATTGTCAAATTAAACAAGATCGTGTAGTAACATCAACCTACTACATCACGCCGTGTTAAAATTATTTCTTATTTTATTTTATTTATTTAAAGACCAAAGACGGGTAAGCCATGAATTTACTTAGTGTGATTAAATGAAATTCTTTTGTAGAATAATTATTATGTTTTTTAAGAGTTAAGCGAACAAATAAAAAAAATTGTATATAAATAAACAAATAGCAGATACAGAATCGCTAGAAACCCAGTTTTGGCATATTAAGATTTGGTTGAGCTAATCTGGGCAAGTTGTACTAACTCAGCTGTCGACGCTCAACTGTCCGAACATGAAATTTTCATAAGCTCATCAAAGTCGATAATTTATCATTGAATAATTTTTTTGACAGTTTTGACCGAACATGTCTAAAATAAAATTTATAGAATAGTAGTCTCTTACATAAGTTTTTTCAACAAAAATTAATTATCATAAAATACTCCCGTTTTATAATATGGTACTTTAGTCACTTGATTCAACTGATTTAATACAGTTGATTGTGAGTTTGAAACCGATTTATGCGCTTATTCTAAAATTAATAAGCGAATCGGCACTTCTAACCAATTGTTTGTTTTGTTAATGTCGTCAATTTCTGCCAATTATTTAAATTTATTGATTATTGATATTGTTAATAAATAAAAAAAACCGCATAAAATAGAGCAAATTAATTATTGTTACACATGAAAAAAAATAACCTAGGAAAAGGTTCATGGATTGAATCATTTTAATTTAGAAAATTCTTTTTTAAAAATAGATAATAATTATCAATTTGAACTGCACCATGCAGTTTTTTCTCAAAATAAGACAAGAGTAGAATATCTTTTGAAAAACGAAAGCTATAATCCAAATTTTAAAGATACTGAATGTGGTGGCTTAGCTCCACTCCATTGGGCAGCAATACTAGGTATAAAAACAATTAATATCGAAGGGAATTTGGACATTATTCGAATACTTTTACAGCATAATGCTGACATTAATATTCGGAATAACGAACTGCAAACACCTGTGCACTACGCGATTGAATATGGAAATGATAGCTCTCTTTTATATCTAAAAACCATTGGAGCAGATCTGAACACTAAAAATCGATATTCTGAAACTCCGTTAACTATGATTCAGAAATTCGGAAGGAAAGGCATGCTGAAAATACTTGAGTAAAGAATATTTAATTTATAAAGTTATTAACTAATTTTGACAATTAAAATCCTCTATTAAAAAAAATATTTAATGAAATTAAGATTTTATTGACTCAAATTTTCTAATTATAAAGGTATTTGCTCAAACACATAAAATTATTGTCGCAGTAAATAGGGATTCCAGGAAATAGCGATCCGTAGTACAACTTGCATAGCTCGTCGTACGCTCGCAACCAGGAGACAAATTACTCCAATAATTGCCAAGTTTTCACGAGAAAGGCTGATTATCGATCTTGTGGACCTAAGATATTACAGCGATCAAAATAGTGGCGAAAAATGGTTGCTGGTGATAATGGACTCGTTTACGAAATACTGTTGGACTTCAGCACTGAAATCAAAGAACTCGGCTGATGTGATACCGAGGATACGAAGTGTTGTTCTTTCTTTGGGGGAAGTATTCATAATACATACCGACAATGGACTTGAATTCTGCAACTCGCGGATGACGCAGTTGTGCGAAGAATTTGGAATTCGCCATGTCAGGGGAGGGCCCGATGTCCCTGGATACAGGGTCAAGTGGAACGACTTAATCAGACACTCAAATGGATGCTCAGTTCGACGTTATTAACCAACGGGAATGGATTTCGTTGGATTGATATCCTCGAAATATAACATACGCATATAATACAAGGATACACTCTACAACGCGCTTTTCTCTCTGTTCATTTGATGTATGGCCCACGGATTAGAGAACAAATGGCTCGAGGTCATACTCAGGCACTCATTGAATATATTGATTCCATCAATCAACTTGACTACAATGAAGAGCCAAGAACCGAGCAAATTCAACAAGAACTACATGGACTTGATGTGGAAACAAACGACAACGAGATGGATCGACTTGTAGTAGCTTCTGCAGCAGCCGAAGATTTACGAGATATTGCGAGGAGGAATACTAATAGTGCTGCTGAATCCATGAGGAGACGATCTAATTGGAGGAATGATATCCTTGACTTTCTCTGGGGGACGAAAGTGGTCATCCACACCGACACAGATACGAATACAACAACACGCCGTCGACCATTCCACGAACATTTGGATTGTACTGAATATACTGTCGTTGGATTTACAGCACGACAGGGTCCAAATTAGTTCGACGAATATGTTGATCAATCATGAGGCCCCTTACGAGATCGATATTAATAGACTAGCTATCGTTGGAAAACTATAAAAATTTTGTTTCGGAATAAACTTCTTTATATCTTAAATTTTTGTTCTTTTATGATTGCAATCGAAAATAGACAACTATTTGCTATTTCAAAAAAAAAAGAATTTGAATTACTTTTCCATATTTTCATTTTTGTTTAAATAAAATGAAATCGAAACTAAAATACACTCCATAAAGATTTAAACGCGAAATTGACTAAATTGTTAACAAAAAGCGTCATTTAAACATTTAAAAAAATTAACAATTCAAACAATAAACGAATCTATTCTTAAGCAAATATTTTCATTATTCCTGTACGATTTTAAAGCAGATTTTGTAGTAAGCTATTTATTAATTTATAAAATTATCAAATTAACGAAAAAATCGTCCTGCACAGTATTTGTCTTTATAGATTTCTCTATTTGGACAATATAAAATTTTATAATTATTTTACTTCGGATCGCTATTTCCTGGTATCTCTATTTACTGTAACAATTATTAATACCTGTGCAATTTGCAATACTTTTAATTATTAATACATGAAAAAACATTACAAAACAAACAATTTTTAGTCGTAAACAGTAAGATAAGGTCTTGTGTTTTAAAAGTATTTACGAAAAAGTATAAAATAATTATTTAAAAACAAAATAAAGAAACAGCATGTATTAAAAAATCTAATCAATAGAAAATATTGTGATATACATAATTATTTGCCTCTATTAAATTCACTCGGGATGATCGCACGCATATCTCCGGTAACAGGATCTTCGAAAAATCTTAAATGAATAGTTTTCAAAAAATTTGAAAGAGAGATTAAATAAGATTCTTCGCAAGCCGATTCATCAAAAGGAGGACTATTTTCTTCCTTGAAAAAAACAAACGGCTTGACTCTAATAACATTGGAAGAAAACTCCCAAACATCCTCCCTATCATCAACAACACATATCATCTCCACCCCGCAGGAAAATAACTTGCTATCATTGAGAATTATGTAAATTACTCGAAAATTGATTTTTTGGTTTCCATCAAAAATTCATCTCTAGATAAAATTCGTCCATGGAATAATTCCCCGGAAGGATCGATAATATTACATATTTTTTTAACGTACGAGCGGTCCCCCAAAGAACAAACGTACAGCTCATATAACAAAGAAACTGATTTTAAAAACTCATCGACTTTTGGTCTTATTTTAACAAATATTGTTGCCCCATATTTGTTTTTAAGCTCGTGAATATCCTAGAATTGTTATTACTGAGTCAAACATCCAGAATAGGCACCGATTGGTGTGTAAATCGGTTCGTACTTGAATGCACTAATGTATGATCCAAATCAAGAATCAAAATAAGTTTTTTAGATTTAATCAAACGGTCTCTGTCAGATTTCCTAAACTCGTGCGAAACCTAAGAAAATTTAAAGTTATAAAAAATTTGTACCTCAGGTGTTACTTTCAAAGTAATATTTTGTGGTAATATTGGCAATCTGTGATCATCTTGATCACTAAAATTCGTTTTTGCTTATTGAAGTTAACCTGCAAACATCACATCCACAGAGGGCGCACAAAGTACCAAAAACTGTGCTATGATCGCAGCCATCACTACTCATAAAAATTAGAAAACAAATTTATTATATTAATTAATCTAAGACAAAATTTCTATAACAAAAAACAAAAAAATCAAAGTTAAGGAAACTCGTTTTCAATGTCACTATCATGCGCCTACGAATTAAAAAATACAAAAACCAAATCTTGTAGTTCCATATCCATATCAAACTGAGTAGAAACGTCAGAAAAACAACCAACATCAACAGAGAGGACAGCTTTCCTAGCCTCCACGTTAGACGGGTCTAAACTGAGCCATCATTTATCATTTAAATGGTACAGCAATGCCTTGTTAAAATGTTCCATCGCATCTCTAGAATTTTTCATTTTTAGCAGTACACATCCATATTTACAATGCAATTTTGTATTGCTATAAACTCTCAGCGTGTCCTTTAAAACTTCACTTGCACGCCTGAAATGGCCACACTTCACAAACAAATCCACCAAACAGTAAAGCACTTCAAAACAATCCGAATGATTCTTCAGAACGCCCTCGAGGAATGAGCATGCCTGGATAACGATTTATATAACATTTATTCCGATTTTATAGACAGAACAAATAGTGAGAATAAAAAACTAATTACCTTTTCAATTGAAGGGAGATCTCTGTTGTTGTTTGTGATTGTATTAGCGTAGAGCTACAAATATTATGAAACATAATTTTTCGTACAATAGCAAACTTTGGATTGGAGATTATGTTCTTTTTGACGTTTTGAGCCAGCATTAAAGCACTTTTATTATCCCCGTTTGCATTATGACAGTCCAGGACCCCTAAATAAATGTTATTATTAACAATCTAACCCTTCACAATCTCATAACGGCACGGAAAAATCTGATATAGCCGCGAAAACTCGGCTGTAGCTAACTTGCGTCTTCTAGAATTGTAGAACGAAATTCCTTTCAACAATCGTGCTTCACTATTCCACTGATCTTCTTCCAGAGCCTTTCCTACGTATTTAAAAGTACATTCAGACTTTGTTAGCAAATATAAAAGCCCGGGACAGTTTCTTTATGAAAAGAGCATAAAATCCATGGGCAATGGCCAATTCCTTACTATTTGGGGATGATTCGTTAAGTCTAGATATAAATCTAAATACGTAAATACAAATGGCAAACTTTGAAAGTTCTTGTTTGTTTAAAGAAAAGTATAAAAGAGAGGAGTAAATCTCCATTCTCCTTACTTGATGATAATTCTTGGAAAGAGCCAATGAGTATGCATTCATCGCATTATCGTAATTCCCAGAAAAGTATTCACATTCGGCCAATAACAATATAATGTCCATATTAAATTTCAATGAGGACTATAGGATAAACATGTTAACTAATTATTTTTATAAAATATGTATTATGACTCTTTTGAATAAATAATAATTTAAAAATCTAATACATCCATTGATAAAGTTCTCAATATTTCAGCAGCACTTATATAGTACCCCGTATACTTCAAATTTTCTGCTTTTAGATAAAGTGATACCCTGAAATAATTAAAAAGGAACTACCAATCAATTCGTGACTGAGTTGGAAAATTCTCAAGAAAAATTCCCGCCATATCGCCTGTTTTCCCACCCAAAGACGACAATTTGACTATTGCGTCTAATGCAAGTGGAAACTCCCTGTGAATTTATTTTTATAATTTTTAAACCTTATAACCTCTTTGTAATACGTCTGGGCTGTTCTATCTTGTCCATGGTTTTCATATAGTCTGGCCAATGCATTGGTTATTTTCACATTGCGGTACTTAGAAGGAACTGTCTCTAACTATTAGCAGTAAATTTTAAGTTCATTTTAAATAGGTAATTATATTTGAATACTATTTTCCGAGCATCCTCATAGTTTTTCATCCCAACGTGGCATTTGTAAAGCTTGAAACAAATCTCAGTATCGTCTATTTTGATCTTATTATTATAAATCGATTAAAATAACTTGTAGTGCTTGCTTATTTGTTAATTTAAGTAATTTTCGAATGTACAACACTCTATTATAATTCTCCTAAAAAAGTCATTTAAAAAGTAAACAATCGCTGATTTAAACTCATTATTGGCACAAAGGCAATCTGCAAGGATTTTATGGACGCGGGCCCTTAAAATATCTGATTTGTCGTTATTAAACATTGAAAGCCATAAACCACTCTAAAGTTAAAAATTCAACAATTTACCAGTCTATAAGCATCATCTAGTAGTTCCGCCTCGTAGAGTTTTTCAATTGATTCGACCAAATCATCAGGACTCATTCTTTTTGATAAATTTCAAACACAGCACAACAATGATATCCTCCGGTTGAAAAATTGAATTATAAATTATCAAAAATAAAAGATTTTAAAATGTAAAAATATTATTTTTAATAAAACAACCTGTTTGCAATGTAAATACTTTTTAGAAAGACAAGTTAATGAAATTCAGATTCCAAAATAAACAAGTAAAAGATTTTTAAGAACTATTTAATTATGGAAACTCTTGAAAAAACAAATATACTTTTAAAAAGTTACAAAATGAAATGAATGTTGTTCTGATATTTTTGTGATTTTTTAATATTTTCCAATATCTTATTTTTAACTAGCTCAGCAGTTCGCTTCGCTCACTGCGAGCTAGCTCCTGCGGAGGCCCTGCTCGCTACGCTCGCAGTTTCCTTAAATAACTATAATTTATGTAGATATATAAATGCGACCTGCTTTGATATAACCTTATTCTAAGGCCTGTGGATAAACGATGTTTGCAGTCCGTCCATCCTTGGCAAATATAAATAATTTCTCTTCTACCTACCCTTGAGCACCCCACATACAGCTGGCCATGTGAAAAGCACTCGTTCTCTAAAAATAAGCCTACTACCTTTAAAGACTGTCCCTGGGCCTTGTTTATTGTCATAGCAAAACTTATCTTCAGCGGAAATTGTAGTCTCTTAAATCTATCGCAGGCCCTTTCATGGTCCATAATAACGTCGACCGATTTATATATTCTTTCTCTGCCAGGGATTTTCATTAATAAATCTAAATTTATATTAAGTACCTCATCATTAAGTGGAGCTAATATAGCTCGTTCACGCAGCCAGTCGAAATTCACGTAGTGTTCAGATAGTTCGGAATAGACGGCATTCAATAATTCTTCTGCTGTTTCTACGAAAATACATAATTCTTCCGGTAGCCTAATTTTCTGGTCGTGCATTTCTGAAGTGATTGCCCCATTTCCAATATCTAGAAGGATTTGTGGGAATATGCTATTAACGCCTTGTAAATGTGCATGTACATTTACATCTAAGCTTACCTTTTTCACGTGTGTCCACAAATATGACGATTTGAGGCAGGCATTCAATTCATCCGCAGGCGTCCCTCTTTGAATAATTGGCAGCGTCTGTCTAAAATCACCTGCCAATACAACTAATGCTCCCCCAAACAAATGGTCGCTACAATTCTTGATATCTCTATATGTTCGGTCAACTGCTTGAATGCGCCTTTATGAGCCATCGTACATTCATCCCAAACAATTAACCTAGAATGCATAATTCTATTACCCGTAGTTGAGTCTAACAGCAGTCCTGACCTTGTCCAGCTGTTGTCTAAGTTCCCTCACCATTTAAGCACATCTTCCTCGTTTCTCTTTTTTTGTTATATGGTTCATATTCTCTTGTTTGTTAACATTCTCAGATCTCTCTTTATAGGACATTCTTATGATTTTGTAAACGCGAATCAGTAATTTTATTAAATTTTCTACGTAAATTTATTTAGTGAAATTTATGTAAAGTGTATTATCCAATCAAAGCCATTATACTTAATTGCCTCTATGTTTAAAGGAATTGAAACTTTAGCATAATCGAACTTGTCTGTTTCGGTAAAGAAAATGATAATCAGCTTCATCTTTGTAGTATTATAAGGAAAAAATTAAAGCCTGTTAAATCAAGGAGATTTAAATATAGGCAAATTGAAATTTACATGACTAATTTAAATTTTATTTGCCTCTATCTTTTAAGAAATCTAAACAGTAGCATAATCGAATTTGTCAGTTTCGGCAGTTAAAAAGAATCAATTATGTAAATCTCTAATAATTTTTGCTTTTTCCTTTTTAGTGGTTTTTAAAATCTGATAATTGCACAGTATATTCATGGTCGATAACAATTAGAGCTTTTATTTTATTTTTTTAACGAAAATTTAACAAAAAAGAATTTATGTCATCGAAAAAAGATAGCTAAGCTAATTAATGGCCTCACGAGGCTTGAGGTTGTGGAGGACCTCATCATGTGAGTCGAGGACTTTCTTGTCGTTCATTTTAACAAAACGCAGAAAATATTTTTTTTTAATTTTTTGGCTTGAAGGTTTTGGGGACCACATCATGTGAGTCGAGGACTTTCTTGTTGTTCATTTAACAAAAACGCAGAAAATAATTTTTTTAATTTTTTGGCTTGAAGGTTTTGGGGGACCACATCATGTGAGTCGAGGACTTTCTTGTGTTCATTTTAACAAAAACGCAGAAAATAATTTTTTTTTAATTTTTTGGCTTGAAGGTTTTGAGGGACCACATCATGTGAGTCGAGGACTTTCTTGTTGTTCATTTTAACAAAAACGCAGAAAATAATTTTTTTTAATTTTTTGGCTTGAAGGTTTGAGAGACCACATCATGTGAGTCGAGGACTTTCTTGTTGTTCATTTTAACAAAAACGCAGAAAATAATTTTTTTAATTTTTTGGCTTGAAGGTTTTGGGGGACCACATCATGTGAGTCGAGGACTTTCTTGTTGTTTATTTTAACAAAAACGCAGAAAATAATTTTTTTAATTTTTTGGCTTGAAAGTTTTGGAGGACCACATCATGTGAGTCGAGGACTTTCTTGTTGTTCATTTTAACAAAAACGCAGAAAATAATTTTTTTAATTTTTTACCTTGAAGGTTTTGGGGGACCACATCATGTGAGTCGAGGACTTTCTTGTTGTTCATTTTAACAAAAACGCAGAAAATAATTTTTTTAATTTTTTACCTTGAAGGTTTTGGGGGACCACATCATGTGAGTCGAGGACTTTCTTGCTGTTCATTTTAACAAAAACGCAGAAAATAATTTTTTTAATTTTTTAGCTTGAAGGTTTTGGGGGACCACATCATGTGAGTCGAGGACTTTCTTGTTGTTCATTTTAACAAAAAGCAGAAATAATTTTTTTTTAATTTTTTGGCTTGAAGGTTTTGGGGGACCACATCATGTGAGTCGAGGACTTTCTTGTTGGTCATTTTAACAAAAACGCAGAAAATAATTTTTTTAATTTTTTAGCTTGAAGGTTTTGGGGGACCACATCATGTGAGTCGAGGACTTTCTTGTTGTTCATTTAACAAAAACGCAGAAAATAATTTTTTTAATTTTTTGGCTTGAAGGTTTTGGGGGACCACATCATGTGAGTCGAGGACTTTCTTGTTGGTCATTTTAACAAAAACGCAGAAAATAATTTTTTTTAATTTTTTAGCTTGAAGGTTTTGGGGGACCACATCATGTGAGTCGAGGACTTTCTTGTTGTTCATTTTAACAAAAACGCAGAAAATATTTTTTTTTAATTTTTTGGCTTGAAGGTTTTGGGGGACCACATCATGTGAGTCGAGGACTTTCTTGTTGGTCATTTTAACAAAAACGCAGAAAATATTTTTTTAATTTTTTAGCTTGAAGGTTTGGGGCCACATCATGTGAGTCGAGGACTTTCTTGTTGTTCATTTAACAAAAACGCAGAAAATAATTTTTTTTTAATTTTTTGGCTTGAAGGTTTTGGGGGACCACATCATGTGAGTCGAGGACTTTCTTGTTGGTCATTTTAACAAAAACGCAGAAAATAATTTTTTTTAATTTTTTAGCTTGAAGGTTTTGGGGGACCACATCATGTGAGTCGAGGACTTTCTTGTTGTTCATTTTAACAAAAACGCAGAAAATAATTTTTTTTTAATTTTTTGGCTTGAAGGTTTTGGGGGACCACATCATGTGAGTCGAGGACTTTCTTGTTGTTCATTTTAACAAAAACGCAGAAAATAATTTTTTTTAATTTTTTGGCTTGAAGGTTTTGGGGGACCACATCATGTGAGTCGAGGACTTTCTTGTTGTTCATTTTAACAAAACGCAGAAAATTGACTTGAAGGTTTTGGGGACCTCATCATCGAGATATTCTTTCTTATTAAAATTTTTGACAGGATGTTTCTTAGAGGATATCAACCTTTTATTGTGCCTCATTATCGAATAACTACAAAGGGAAGGTTTTGACAATTGATCTGGTTTGTAACAATTTGAATGTGGGTGTGCACAGACAGACAGACAGACACACAGACAGACAGACAGACACACACCATACATTTTTATTATTAAGATTACCTATTTAAATATTTTTGGATTTAAATTGAAATATCTTCCTAGTTATATATGTCAACGTTACAAATAAATGATAAAAAAATTTTTGGAAGATTTTAAGACCATTTTAAAATATCCATTTCAAGATACGTCATTAAAAACCCAATATCTAAAATTTGGTATTTCTTTACGGGAAACTTTTTTTCTATATACTGTATGTAATCGGTAGAACCGACTGGGATTTATATTAATTCTTTCAAATCTTAAAAATAGTTTTTTTCTTATTTTATTTTCTTTGATCAAATATAATTGCATAATAGTAGCGGGAAAAAAATAACATTCATTCTAGTTTTGTAGAAAAGCGATATTTGAGAGTTTTTTTAGCTGTTTTATTCAACAAGAAGTCAGCCTTTTCATTTTAGGAAAACATGCGTATTATCAAACAGGAAAACAGGCTTAAAAAATTAATTTTTTTTAAAAAGTTTGTTAGTAAATCGGCAAAAAGCACTTAAATTTGGTTAAACAAAAAAATCACCATGGTATATAAAATAACGAAAAACAGTTAAAAAATGTTAAAAATCAAAAATTGCATAAATTTCCAAAGTATGTTGTAATACACGTTTTGTGATCATTCAAATAGTTTGTCTCCACCTCAAGATATTCCTCT
>NW_021829590.1:7500-32307 GCF_006345805.1 Octopus sinensis | reverse complement strand
ATTATTAAGAAGAGCAACAATAATCGGTTGGTTGCCATGTACAATAACGATGATAATGGTATGTTGGTGACAGTGAAGGCAGACATTTGGGTGGCTGTGTATACAGCTTGTGGGGATATATATATATATAACACAAACACGTCTGTGTATACACACGTGTATGTGTGTGTTGTGTAATGTTTATGAGGTTCTTTCATTACTAGACTTTTAATGAAAAGTCCAATATTTTGTTCGATGTATACATACATTTGTTTGCGTGTACAAACTATATAATATAGAATTTCCAAGGTATTTAGAGTAGACATTGTATATGTACATATATATTATGTGTGTGTATATGTTTGTAAGTTGTGTGTGTGCGCGCGTAATATGTCTGAGTGTAAATGTGTCTGTCTGAGGGAAAAGAAAGGTAAGAATAGAGTGACAGTGAAAAAGAGAAAGACAAAGAGGTAAGAGGAGTAACGTGGTGGCAGTAATATCGAATGAAAGAGGGATAGCGTGAGGAGGAGGAGGTAAAATTGTAACTTAACGTTAGTCTCTTAATAAGACCAAATGTTTTTGTTTTTGAAAACAAAAATACCTAGCTTTTAGATGTTTTTAACTTACCTTGCGGCTTGGTCTCCGCCCGGATTTTTTTTAACCTTATGTGGATTCATAAGCAACACTTAGCAAGAAAAGTTATTTAAATTTCCTCTCAGTCATTTGAATAATCTAGAAATGATAACTTGGAAGACGCCAACCAGTTGCCTCGCCTACCCTCGTCGTCAAATCAACGTTCCCGTGACCTTTTACATTTTTTGTCGCTTAAACAGTTAAAAGTTAAAAATGAAATACAATTGGCTTTTTAATTCAATTTTTTAAAGATTAATTCAGAATTTTGGTGTTCCAACAAATCATATTGATATTTTTAAAAATTCATAACAACAATAATAATAATAGTGTTGCATTCTAATACACAAATAAAGAAACAAATAAAAATTAGCCTAGTTAAAACTCCCATCATGCAATGTTCCATACTATGGCTGCCGATAACTTAATCGTCTGCTTTGTTGCAATTTTTTTCACTAACAAATGTAAGTATATTTAAATATGAATGCAACAATGTTTCGTATTTTTTTCGTATATATTATATCATATTATCCTACTTTCATAATTCCTCATTCAAATTGTGTTGTTAATATGTGAATAATCATTCCAGAATAAACATATCTTGTCGCTACTTTTCAAAGACATGTCTGTCTTATGGAACGTGATGTACTGCCCGATACATACACATACTTATATATACATAAACATAAGAAACATTTTAGAGATGCTGTCGAAAACGATCTTAAGACTTTTAGTGTGGATGTTGAAGACTGGGAGCAGATGACGAAAAATCGATCGGTTTGGAAAGAAGTGATCTGCGGTGGTTGTGAAGTATTTGAGACACTGAGAATCGAACGCTCCATCTTAAAACGAGCACTTTGTAAACAGGACTTGACTTCAATTCCAGACACCTTACTGCCTGAAAATGTAATATCTGCAGTAAGGCGTATTCGTCCAGAAGCAGACTTGCTAATCATATAAGATCCCATCACGGCATTTACTAATTGATAAGATGGCCTTCTGTAAAGAAGTGGCAATCACCATATCTATATATATGTATATATATATATATATATATATATATATATATATATATATATAATGCGACACGTCAGAAATTCGTTACCAACATACATGTTTCCATTTACTTTCTCTTTCCAGGATTTTTTATTTTATTTATGTTAATATACATTCTCTTGGGCAAATAAATGTATGATGTATGTATTTTATTCTGATTACAAGGAGTCTACCGACCATTATGCAATAGACAAATATAACCGAACATATATGTGTGTGTGTAGGCACATGAACGTAATTATATCATAATTTTTAACAGGTTTCCATCGAGATGTGATTTTTTTTTCCGACAAGTCTTGTACTATTTTCTTCCCTTTTAAATAATAATAATACAGCAATATATATGGCCAGAAACATGAATATTTAATCTAATGCCTCAAAGAAGATTTAAAACGTCCATATGGACCAACTTTATGTAATATTCCTTCCAAACGTTTCAATGAATTTATAAATCCAAATACGCTTCACTTTTGAATTTGCAAAAATATATTATCATTCTTCAGTGTGAACATAAATGTACTGAATAGACCAAATGGTATTATTTGAAAGGTCGTGTTCGTTCGGGTGACAGAACACCATTATGGGACCCGGGCAAATCATACCACTGGACCCTGTAGAACTGAATTATTGACAGCAGGCCACAACACAAATCAGAATTGAGCTCCTAGACAAGTGATGGCTTCCAGTCAACTGGCCATTGTCTCCATGGCTTAAGGCGGCACTGGTCTTAGATATGCAACACACACACACACAAAACTGGTTGGAAAGCTTCGATTAATTGAGATTATTCAAGGCAATAAGTTGAGAAATCTTTTGAACGTCTAAAACTCTAAGTAAAATAACAATGAACTATGAACAATAATTACAGTAATATCAGCTTCATTATCTCTAAGAAAGGCAATGCAGATAGTGAAAGCAGTGGACACTTCGAATAAAGTTGTGACTTTATTATCGGTCACCCATATTTCATGTTATTTATTAGACCTTTTCCACGAGATATCTTATACTCAATTGGCAAGTCTTAGGGTAATTTCTAGGTCTTTTTATATTTTATTTTCATTAGTCAAGTTGGAAAGCAGTGCCCATGGACCATTAAAGGACACCAAGAATAGGGTGCGGAAAGGAGGGAAGTGACCTAACCCGAATACTTTAAAATAAGAGTGGACGCCGTGGAAGGTGGTGATGTTAAACAGAATGATGGAAACAACTGAGTAAAATATGCTTCGCTGATGGGTGTTTGATAATACCGAAACATGTTCTTGGCTTTTACTAGTTCCTTTCACAGACAAGATCCACTTTTACTTCTGTTGTTTATTTCCTCAATATTTCGGTTAGCTGATATTATTGGAGTTACCTCCCATACTTGTTTGGGATAAATTTGCAACACCTCCAGAAGAAGGATTTTTAAAAAGTTTTATCGATTAGATATGTAGATAATTTCAGTTGATCAAAGTTTTCTAAGCCGCTATTTAATGTATATTAGACCTTACCCTGTATATGGAGAATAATCGCTTTCCTTAGGTACTTTTCTGTCACCCCTGTTGTTAAGTTGGCATCGCCTGTCAGTTGACAACAACCCCGATGGATGTTACAAGACATGAAGTGAACCTCTGCTAAGTCGCTTGAGCTACTTGAACTAACAACCAAATTTCCTTCGGGTCGTACCCTAAAAAAGGGGGAAAAGATTCCCTGGATAATGGATACACTCTTCTACAAAAGGCGGGATTGTCACGATTTGACTGTCTTTGATCATAAGTTTGCTCGATAAAGTTGAACTGGAGTTAAACAACAGCAAGACAATACGAGCCAAGGAAAACGCCATAGATTCCAGATTTCCCTCAAACCACATCCTAATAGCTTAAAAAGTAAGAATATATTCAATAATATCGTTCTGGATACATTACGGCTCAATAAAGAAGACGGTGGACACAAGCTAGAACGTCAATGATTGTTATTCTGTTAGTTCAGGGCTGACCAAGAACTAAACACCGCATGGCCGATATAAGCCAACGAGAGAGAGAGAGAGTCTACGTGTTTCTCGAACTGCTAAAAATGCAACCTAATATCCCTCAAATTACAACCTCACATCCTACTGTCTAATGAAAACGCCCCTTGTCATGCACACAGTAGTGTTTGTAACTGAAACAGTTAAAAATCATTACTCGATGAGGGCTTACCTTGGGCTAAACTTTTACAACCTTATCGACAATATGCTGAGATTTTGCTGAGCGTGTAATTCACACATGAAAGTGTGTGAATGAATATATTGATCTAAAAGTGTGTTTATTTTTATCAACTGAATCTTTACTGTTTTTCCTTCATCCCCAATCACTCTATCTCTCTCTCTAGCTTGCTATTTCAGTAAACTTTTCATTTCTCTCTTTCTCTTTCGCGAAGGATTCTCCCGATACGTTGGACTTGTCCACTTCTTAACGGTAAAATAATTTCTTCCACTCTGTGAACATCTCTTGCACTTGAGGTTGTAATAGATGTTCTCTACCTGACGGACATGGGTCTGTTTGTATTTCTTTAGTGTTATATATTTTTTAAAAGTTGTGATATTCATTTATAATCTACACTAATCTAGTTAATTTCAATATTGTCGATTACATTTTATCGTAATTTGGAAACTCACCCCCACCTGTTTTTTAAACAATATGGTTAAGTTCTAATCATGTTTTCAAACGTTTTTCTGATGTTTTATTTAAATGCAAAATACTGTATAGTTTCTTAAATTGTAATAAAATTTCATTTCGTTTACACGTACTTAAAAAAAGAAATCCTCTCAAACACACGCGCGCGCACACATTTACAGGTTCACTCTAATCTGACGTTGAAACTAGAACATGTGACGTACTTTTAAGTCGTAGAAAATAAACTATAACCTATCGTCCGAACAAATAACCAGATGGCAGTGCTCCAGCATGACCGTAATCCCTGTGGTGTCGACGTAAGAATATTTGTTCAATTAGTTCAATTTTTTATACCCAGCTGTACAACATCCATCCTTTAGTCTCTTCATTATTTATCCCCTGTCGTAGCAATATGGCTTTTCTTCATTCTCTCACACCTAAACATTTCTTTGTTTTTTGGGGGTTTTTTTTTTCAAAGTCTAGGGCCTGGTTACTTTTTCTTCGTCATAACCTCTTAACCTCCTTTCATTTGCCCTGTGGACTTGAAACAGTGTCTGCTGCTATGTGTCATGTAAACGAATTTCTCAATGGTGGTTGTTGTTTAGCCGCAAGTCAACCCTGATTGAGCAGACTTGTCATCAAAGAAATGTACTTTTCAAACAAGAAAATCACGTTTGTATCAGAAAACATTGTTCACTCAGAATGACATTATGCGCTTTTTTTTTTTTTTTAATCTAAAATGATATGGAGATTTGGCTGTAATTTTTGACAGATTGAGTGAATTGTGTAGATCAGTCACGGGCAGCCTGCTGTTCGCTGGACTTCTGAGTAGCACGACTAAAAATTACCTTGAATTTTTTTAGTAATGCGGTCCGCCTAATGATGAACCATATCTCGTGACCCGCTTCACGGAAAAGTGCCCCATGTCTAGTGTAGAATCTCTCTAACTAGATATTCTATGGTCTTGTTATAGAGTGTCATTTTGCACTGTTTTATATATCAATCAACTGACAAGGGAAGCAACAAGGTCGTGAATACTTAACTGTTGCCCTTTTTCATCGTGTTTCTTGACCAAGGACAAACAGTTTATTTTCAACTTAGATTGTTGTTAGAAACAGGTGCCCATTTTATCTAAAATATCTTCTCCCGTTGATGATTTATCTCATTGGCTTTAATAAGAAAAGCTGGGGTTAAGCACCAGTGTTTAAAACTCTCCAGGCTAAGAGGAGAGAGACCTTATTATTAAACACTGTCTTAAGAAGACAAAATCGAAATGGCTTGTTTCAAATGACACAGATGAAAAAAATAACCCAAAGAACAAGGAAGATCATGAACTTATTTATCTCAAATTTAGGACTACTTTTGTTTGAATAGTCCCTGAATTCAGAATAAAAAGATAACTGACAGAAACATTTCTAAAAGACTTATAGGCTGTACATAACAGGTATACACTGTTTCTTTCAGGTCTGAGAGAATACACAACCTATTCTGCAGAATTTGGCTGTGTGAAGTTCAATGTAGTTGTTCAGCTATAACTATTATTTTTGTTATCCAGTGGCTTTGTTGGTAATTGCATTAGGGTTATACAAGGTAGATCTGATCACTGTAGTAGCTTTGTTTTGTTGTGGCTTGTAGTGTAGTTGTTCTGCTGTTGGCTGGTGACCCTGACATTTAACAGATTTTATTATTTCATAATGTGTTGGTATTTTACAAATAGTAACAGCAGTAATTACATACTGGGAGAGAAGGAAAAACTGTGCAGTGATCAATGAAGTTACTTTGTGTGACATTGTGTGAATGTTTAGTTCAATCTGTCCAAGAACCTGGACATGTCTGCACAAATATCTGAAACCAATTGATGTGGCAAAATGGAGGCATATTGCACAGCTGCCACAACATTCTGCCTTGCAAGAGATTGAGACATGAAAGAGTCAGCCGGTTTCAACACTCTGCAAAGAATTTAGGCACCAAAAGCAGAAGATTCTGGATGATTGAATCTCGTGGTGGCTTG
The DNA here is from genome assembly GCF_006345805.1 of Octopus sinensis. Taxonomy (NCBI): domain Eukaryota; kingdom Metazoa; phylum Mollusca; class Cephalopoda; order Octopoda; family Octopodidae; genus Octopus; species Octopus sinensis. The sequence continues at coordinate 25,998 of NW_021829590.1, read as the reverse complement.
ATGCAGATGGGTAAAAAATTGATCATATGATACTAAGTAGCTTGCTTGTGATATCTGACTGGTGACCTAGTGATTTAGTTTTGAATCGCCACTACGTTTCTAACTTCAGTTTGTATTCAGAATTTGTATATTCTCTTGTTCTTTCCATGGAGTTAATTCTTAATAATAATAATAATTTTGATAACCTGTTGTTGCTTCTAATTCTAGAAGGATGATGAAGTTAGTGTATGGAATTCAATTGTCTTGCTGAAAACCATTATACATGTGTGTGGAAGATAGCTCTTTTCATCATCATCATCATCGTTTAGTGTCCGCTTTCCATGCTAGCATGGGTTGGACAGTTCAACTGGGGTCTGGGAAGCCAGAAGGCTGCACCAGGCCCAGTCTGATCTGGCAATGTTTCTACGGCTGGATGCCCTTCCTAACGCCAACCACTCCGTGAGTGTAGTGGGTGCTTTTTACATGCCAGACGAGTCTGGCAAACGGCCACGATCGGATGGTGCTTTTTACGTGCCACCGGCATGGGGGCCAGGTGAGGCTGGCAACGGCCACAGACAGATGGTGCTTTTTACGTGCCACCAGCACGAGGCCAGTCGGGGCGGCGCTGGCAACGGCCACGTTCGGATGGTTCTCTTACGTGCCACTGGCACTAGTATCACAGCTGCAATTTCCATTGATGTTGATCGATTTCAATTCTCACTTGCCTCAACAGGTTTTCACAAGTAGAGTTTTGTATCCCAAGGAGGAACGGTATGCATAAGTGGACTGGCTACATCCCGTGTAGAGGCCACGGGTTATGGTCTCACTTGTCCTGCCGGGTCTTCTCACGCACAGCATACTTCCAAAGGTCTTGGTCTCTAGTCATTTCCTCAGTGAGACCTAAAGTTCGAAGGTCGTGCTTCACCACCTCGTCCCAGGTTTTCCTGGGTCTACCTCTTCCACAGGTTCCCTCAACTTCTAGGGTGTGGTACTTTTTCACACAACTATCTTCATCCATTCTCGCCACATGACCATACCAGCGCAAACATCTCTCTTGCACACCACAACTGATGCTTCTTAGGTCCAACTTTCCTCTCAAGGTACTTACGCTCTGTCGAGTATGAACACTGACATTGCACATCCATCGGAGCATACTGGCTTCATTTCTCGCGAGCTTACGCATATCCTCAGCAGTCACGGCCCATGTTTCACTGCCATGTAGCATGGCTGTTCGTACACACGCGTCATACAGTCTGCCTTTTACTCTGAGCTAGAGGCCTTTTGTCACCAGCAGAGGTAAGAGCTCTCTGAACTTTGCCCAAGCTATTCTTACTCTAGCAGTTACACTTTTAGCACACCCACCCCTGCTACTGACTTGGTCACCTAGGTAATGGAAGCTATCAACCATTTCTAGTTTTTCTCCCTGGAATGTGGCAGAAGTTGGTCTCAGAGCATTTTCAGTGTTTATTGCTCCTGAGCATCTGCCACATACGAAAACTATCTTTCTAGTTAGCCTACCTTTGACATTGCTGCACCTCTTATGTGTCCATAGCTTACACTTGGTGCATCTTATAGAGTTTCTACCTACACCTCTACTACAGATCGAGCAGGGCCATCTACCTGAAGGCGTTTGTGATTTGTCTACCATCCTACTTATTAGGACTTTGGTTTTAGCTAGATTGACTCTAAGGCCCTTCGATTCTAATCCTTGCTTCCACACCTGAAACTTCTCCTCCAGTTCTGATAGTGACTCAGCAATTAGAGCAAGGTCATCAGCATAGAGGAGCTCCCAGGGGCATCCTGTCTTGAATTCCTCTGTTATTGCCTGGAGGACTATGATAAATAGGAGGGGGCTGAGGACTGAGCCTTGGTGGACCCCTACCTCTACCCGGAATTCTTCACTCTACTCGTTGCCAACCCTCACCTTACTAGCAGCGGCCCTGTACATGGCTCGCACAGCTCTCACTAACCATTCATCTATCCCTAGTTTCCCCATTGACCACCAGATAAGGGATCAGGGGGCCCTGTCAAAGGCTTTCTCCATGTCAACAAAAGCCAGGTACAGGGGCTTATCTTTGGCTAGGTATTTCTTCTGCAGCTGCCTTACCAGGAATATAGCATCAGTGGTACTTTTCCCTGGCACAAACCCAAACTGCATCTCATCTAAACTAACTCTCTCTCTAATTAGTTGGGCTATGACCCTCTCCGTAACCTTCATTACCTGATCCAACAGCTTGATACCTCTGTAATTATTGTATCTAGGGCATCACCTTTACCTTTGTAGCAGTTGACTATTATGCTGCTACACCAGTCATTGGGTATGACTCCTTCGTGTATCACCTGATTAACTATACCGGGACTAGGCTATAGGCGACACTACCAGATATTTTGAGCATCTCTGCAGTGATTCTGATGGGCCTGGTGCTTTCTCTGTCTTCATGCTTCTAATCGCCTTAACTACCAAGGAACTGTCAACTCGGATAGCTGGTCCCTCTGTTGGGTCGACATTCAGCAGACTCTCTTTATCCCATTCATTTTCTTTATTCAGCAACCTTTCATAGTGGCGTCTCAAACCTCTCTCTTTGCATCCTCATTTAGCGCAAGTGAACCATCTTCCATGCGAACACATTTCTCTCCTACCACATCACAATTCTCTCTCACACACTGTCTTGCAACACGAAACACCTCCAGTCTTTGGTCTTTTAGATTTATTAATCATTGAAAGATTAACATTTAATCTGAATTATAAAAGAATGCAAAGATAAATCTACATAGATATTTATCAATGAAACACCATGCTTCAAACCTTTTAATCTTTGAATTACAGTTTTTTTTAAATTTATATTATTCTTTGAACACATCCTTAATAAGTGCTGGGGTACTGAGATAACACATTTCAATGAATCATATTTATTTATTTTTTCAATTTTGTATTTAAATCTTGCAAGCTTGATAGTCGAGATGAGACATCGATAATTCTTGGGAGACTTGTAATGAGATAGATCATATCATAGAATATTCACTTTGATATATTGATGCAGACATAGTTGAGTGGTTATGAAATTCATTTTGCAGCAACATGGTTTTGAGCTTAGTCCCTCTTTGTGACATCTTGGGCATGTCTTCAGGTATTACCTTACACTGATATATGCTTTGTGGGTGAAACTAGTAGGCAGAAACTGTACAGAAAGCTGTTGTGTGTGTTGTTACACACAACCTCTGAACAATAAAATAAGTGACATTGTTTAGATTCTTTAGTAAACAAATGTCTTGTAGCTCCACAGAAGTGGGGAGCAATGGGATGAAAAATACTCAAAAATAAATGGAGGTTGGTGACAGAAAGAGTATCAGCTGTTGAAAATTTGTCTCAATAACTTTCTTCTAACTCATGCCAGCATAGAAAACTGGATGTAAAAACGATGATGATAATTTTACTTTACTTCATCACATCATCATCCTAGGTCTAAAAAAGTAGTGACAAAGTACTGGGTTTCGTTCACACATCTATGTTTTTCTCTTCTACTAATTTTGCCATTGCACTTAGTAAAAAAAGAACCTATATTGATTTCAAAATTGTCTTTAAAAATATCTAACACCATTTGAAAATTCTAGTTTTAAATTTATTTTCTTCAAGCAACTTCAGTGGAGATTATTATTAGGTCATCAAGTATGAAATTTGTAGAAAAGAAAAAAAGTTTACTAATGTTTTATAAATACAAGGAATAGTTTTAGTCATCAAAGTATGCACCCATATTGTCAATACACTTTTGCCATTTCAGCGGTAGCTTGTCCAGCCCAGAACTGTAAAAGCCTGGCAATCTAGAGGCAATAAAATCTTAGAATTAAATTTTTTTCCTATCAAAAAGTTATCCAAATCCTGGAAGAAGTAGTAGTCAGTGGAGGCAAGATCAGGTGAGTATGATGGATGATAGAGAACTTCCAACTCCAACTCCTGTAGTTTCGCTAATGTCATTTTCACAATGTGTGGTCTGGTGTTGTAAAATAGGGGTGAATCTGTTGCTTAATCTAGGCTGTTTCTTTGTAAGTTTCTACATCATTTGGTCCAGTTGGCTGCAGTGTACTTTGGCTGTGATTGATGTGCCAGGTTTAATGAAATCATAATGGATCACACCTGCACCAGACCACCAAACATGTACCATCAGCTTCTTTTGGTGAATTTTGCTTTCTGGACTGTTGTTGTGGCTCATCTTTGTCCAACCATTGTGCTGAACATTTATGGTTGTTGTATTGGATCCATTTCTCATCACATGTTACAATTTGATTCAAAAATTATTCATTTTTGTGATGAGAAAGTAGCATAATGCAAGCTTCCAAATGTTGCTGTTTCTGATTTTCATTGAGTTCATGTGGAACCTACTTATCCAACTTTTTCACTTTACTGATTTGAACTAGGTGAGTCAATATTGTTTGTTTGTCAACACCAAACAACAACAATAATTCACAGGCACATTGAAATGGATCTGACTCAACAGTGGCTTTCAGTTCGTCATTATCTACCTTTGTTTCTGGTCAACCACGTTGCTCATTTGTGAGGTCAAAGTTACCAGAATGAAAGTTTGCGAACCAATTTGATACTCTCTGCTGTGTAATAACATTAGAATGAAATACTCTATTAATATTCTGAGCTACCTGTGATGTTGTATTTCCAAGAAAGAACTCCTATTCAAAACGATGAATTTCTGACTTATCCATCTCTAAACAAAAATAGAAAAAACGATTTATATAAGCTTTATAAAGATTTTCAAAATATAATAATGACACAAAATGAGCAGCTGTCGAAGTTTACCATATACCTTACTACAAATTTCATACTTGACAACTTGACAATTTAATTGGTGCTACATATAGCTATATTTCATATTTACATGTTTATTTTTATTTATTTCTAATTTTGTTTTTAGTATAATTTCTGAAGTAGAAAATATCCAAAGAGAATATAAAAGTTTATATGGAGAAAAGGAAGTCCCTTTTTTACTAGAAATATTTTTGGATTACGTTAAATCAGGTAAGCTTTCCTTTAGTTGATAATATTTCAATAAGTTCCTTTGATTATCTTGTTTAAAGAGTATAAATAATCTACTTTGACTTTAATGATCCTAATTTCTTTCTTTAGATAATCCATTATGGATAAAAAGCCAGCTTTCTTGAAAGGACATGGTCGAGGGAGAGGGCGAGCTTCAAGTAATCCACCTGCAAATATACAAGAAAATGGAGGGAGCCGAGGCAAAAGATTTAACCAAATCAATGAATCTAGCAAACCTGAAGTAAATGCTGCCTGTTCACCTAACATTCCTCCTAATCCATGGCATAAAAAGCCTCCTGGTATGTAAAAAAAATAATAAAAATAGAAATTAAATTCATAATTTATTGATTGTGTTTTTTACTGTTAAATCCTCATATACTGAGAAATAGATGTGACTGGACAAAACTGTTGCTCATTTGAACAGGTATGGGTTAATAGTTAGTTAGAAATGTTGATAAGAATGGATGCAGTTCTGTTAGCTTAGGCTCTTGGAAGTGAAGCAGTCAGAGTGAATATATTTTTTTATTTTATATTATGAGGCATGTACGCTTATATGGACACATACATATTTACACATTTCTGTATGAAATCGCTTGGAACTTGTTTGGAGAGTGTATTGTTGTTGTTGTTTTATGATAATCAAATTTTATTATTTGGCTGGTATTATTTTTATAGTTGTATTAATATCAATAATTTGGGAATTTTGACATGATTTAAGAATGAAATAGGATGTCCATTTATAAAAGATGTTAGACTCAGCTAATACAAGTCCATATATTGCAAGTTTGTTGAGGTGCAATAAACAGGACAAAGAGAAAAATTTAATCATGTGTCTCGGAGGGGAAAAAAAGCCTTGATAAAATTTCTTTTTTTTATCTTGAGTAGCTAATCCTTGCATGCTAACATGCATTTTGAGAAGATATATTTCACTATTCACTATTCAAATTAAATTTTTTTTTAATTCTTCGAAAAAATTTGTTTCTAGAATGGCCTTACCAATAACTGAAAAGATCAAAAATAATATATGGAAACTTTTCCAAATTTCAGTCTTCCAAGAATAATTACTTTTGTTAGAAACAATGGATCATGATGACACTAAATGAGAAAGTTGTGCTACATTGTTTCAGTGGTCACCTTTCATTCAATAACTTGAAATTTCCAAGAGTGGATATAGATATGAGAAAATTTTCAGCAGATTATATGATGATATTGACTAACCCCTCCATGATTCTCTATATGTTTTTTTCTAACTGAACTTATCTAAAGCATTTGATATAGTGGATTAAGGGTTTTCAGTGATTGGTGCAATCTATAGTATATTTCATTTTAAATAGTTGCTGTTAATTATTATAAAGGAAGCTAAATTAGAGCTGCTACTCATAATATTATATTGAACAATATTTACATTTGAGATCTTACTGCTTGATAACTTCAAATTTAATACTGTTGGCTATAATAATCCTTTCTACTATAGGCACAAAGCCTGGATTTTGTGGAGAGAAGAATGAGTCAATCACATCGACCCCAGTACTCCACTGATACTTATTTTATTGACTCTGAAAGGATGAAAGGCAAAGTTGACCTCAGCAGAATTTGAACCCAGAATGTTGTGGCAGACGAAATACAGCTAAGCACTTCGCCCAGTGTACTAACAATTCTGCCAGCACACCACCTTATTCTTAGCTTTAATAATGATCATTAAACTATTAGTGTTCTGTGTATTTCTCACTAATTTAAAAGTCTTGAAATGGACTTGCTAGTCTTCATCTTTTATGATTTACTTGATTCAGTCATTGGAAGAATTTAGTCAAGCAAATTTACCCTGTACTTATATTTTAAAGTGTGACACTTATTCTATCAGTCTCTTTTGCTGATTGTCTAAGTTACAGATACATCAGCAAACCAACACAGGCTGTCAAGCAACAGTAGGAGAGATGCACACACACACACATTTATATATGTATATAGTGGGCTTCTGTACAGTTTCCATCTACCAAACTCACTCGCAAAGCATTGGTCAGCCCAGCACTATAATGGACGACACTCACCCAAGGTGCCATGCAGTGGGACTAAACCTGAAATCACATGGTTGCAAAGTGAGCTTCTTAACCACACAGTCATGCCTGTGCTCTTTTAAGTTATTGAGTGGTGTAAAATAATATTTTTCTATCTTACAAATATAGTTTATTTGTAATTGAAAGCATTGATCTCTGTAGGTAAAGAAACATGCTTACAGCATATGAAGCTAAAGATCTTTGTTATGTCACACTGATATATATTTCTTAGCTTGGCCAACTAGGGCAAGCAGTATTGAGTGGTCTTTCTTTGAAATACAACATAAGATGATGTAGAAGGCTAGATACTTTAGGTATGTTGTTTAGAATAGATGGCTATTTCTTTAAGTGATTTATTTTCCACTTTCAATAAACATTAAATGGCTTCATTGATCAAATTTTGTTTTTGTTTTTCTTTCTTTTTAGTTACTGAAAAAAATGGATTAGAAAACAGTGCTGAAGAACGCTTTCAAAAAGCTAGTTCACAAATGCAAGAATCAATTCAAAGACATTTACAGTCAGCTCCTGAGCATTTTGAGGAAAGTGATTCGTCTGAAGATGATTTGGCTGATAATGTGTTAGACACTGTTTTTAAAGGATATTCTGGAACATATGGTAAAATAATCTTTTTAAATTGAAAATAGTCTCTTTCACAGTTTTATGAATTGTTTGTTATTTGATTACCAATATGAAGTAGTGATGGTAGTAGTAGTAGTAGTTTTTAACCTTTTTTTTTACATAAAGATAATGCATTAGGATATATACAAAATGGGAAATAGAAAATTTTGATGTTTATTTGTAAGGAGAAAAGAAAAAGTTCCAAATGAGAATCAAACTGATAGTAATGGTTATGATGTGTGTGTGTGTGTGTGTGTGTACATATTGACTAAAATAACAGTTTACTTTGCATAGCTGATTTTTTTTTTAGTAGAGGAGAGCAAGATGGGGAATATGTATTGATCACTTCATTCATATATTCTTGTTGCTTATGGGGAACAGTGAAACACTGAACTAATTAATCTAATATGAAGTATTTCTAGGTTAGCTATCTATCATTTTTGCTGTCTTCCGACCAAATAATGGTGATGACCAAGAATTATAACGCTAGTACAATAGAGTGTATAAATTCTGTATAAATTTCAATTCTCATCTAGGAAAAACTGATTTCTTTATTTGTCATGGATCAATGAAACAAGAAAACACACCATAGTATATCTAGCTTGAGGTCAGGGGTGTTAGTTATCGAAGAATGGGTATTCATTGTCTTTTAGAGTGAAACAAATAAAGAATTCATGAACATTTTCAAATCATTATACCTTATATGCTCTCATTATAGATTGTTTTATCTAATGTAGTCAACAAAGTATGAAAGTAACAACTAACTCAGGCTATTAAGATTTAATTATTTTACATTGTATTTGTGTGTATTTATGTACATTACATTGTGTGTGTATGTGTGTAAATGTGTATGTATGAATCATCGTCGTCGTCTCAAAAAATTTCTGTAAGTTTGTTTTTGATATTATAGGTTCTGGTGAAGTAAATAAAGTTACTAAAGCACAAGAAGACTTACTTCATTCATTTCGATCCAACACCTCAGCATGTCTTGTTTGTATTGAATCTATTAAGAAGACAGATGCTGTAAGTTTTTTTTTTTTTTTTTTTTGGTTTATTGGTATTTTTTATTTGTTAATGATATCTGCAAATTCTCTCACAATGAGTGTTGTTACAGTAGTAATATAGTCTTGGGCCAACACTGTTAAGCAAACCTATAATCAAAGACATTCCATCCTAATGTATCCTTTCCATATCTAAGAGGAAAAGAACTAATCTGAAAGATTTAGCTGTTATTTCTAGCAACTCGGGTGACCACCTACAGGCTCCCTCGTTTGCTTTTTTTTCTTTTCCTTCCTTACATTAATCTGTATAAAGATGCATAGCATATTGTTTTGGAAGTTGAATTCACAATCATTAGGTTACAGGTTCAGTTCTCAAGCTTTAAGCATAGTACTTCATTTCACAGTATTTCAGTCACTCAGTAAACCCTGCAACTGACTGCTTTCTCATTTTGGTAGTACTCCTGTATTCTCAACCAGAAAAAATATATAGTTGTCATTATTTCACTTTATCATTAAAATTATCACTCAATAATTTTGAAGTAGGATGATTTCTTAATTTTCCTAAATCTCTTATATTCACAATATTACATTGCACAATTGTTCTATTGCCTTTCCTTTATAGATTTGGTGCTGTCAAGGATGTTACTGCATATTTCACATTCAGTGTATCCAAAAGTGGGTACGTGAAGGTGTTCATCAACAAAACTTAAAACAAGAAAATGTTGAAGAAATGGATATTCCTTGGTATTGGTAAGTGTCCTTATTATAAACATTTACTGTTTTCTTTTAATTATTATTTTAAACAGCTTCAGTGCCTTGTAAATGGATATGAGTGGAAACTATGTGGAATCTGTGTGTGTGTGTGTGTGTGAGTGAGTGCATGTACGTATGCAGGCACGGCTGTGTGGTTAAGAAGTTTGCTTCCCAAACACATGGTTCTGGATTTAGTCCTACTGCAGAACAAGTGTCTTATGCTACAGCCTTGTACCAACTAAACCTTATGGGTAGATTTGATCAAGGGAAATTAAAATAAGCCCTTCAGGAGAAGTTTCAGGTGTGGAAACAAGGATTAGAATCGAAGGGCCTTAGAATCAACCTAGCCAAAACCAAAGTCCTTATAAGTAGGAAGGTGGACCAATCACAAACGACTTCAGGTAGATGGCCCTGCTCGATCTGTAAAAAAGGTGTAGGTAGAAACTCTATAAGGTGCACCAAGTGTAAGCTATGGACACATAAGAGGTGCAGCAATGTCAAAGGAAGGCTAACTAGGAAAATAGTTTTTGTCTGTGGCAGATGCTCAGGAGCAATAAACACTGGAAATGTGCAGAGACCAACTTCTACCATGTTCCAGGGAGACAAACTAGAAGTAGTTGATAGCTTCCGCTACCTAGGTGACCAAGTCAGTAGCGGGGGCAGGTGTGCTGAAAGTGTAACGGCTAGAGTAAGAATAGCCTGGGCAAAGTTTAGAGAGCTCTTACCCCTGCTGGTGACAAAAGGCCTCTCGCTCAGAGTAAAAGGCAGACTGTATGATGCATGTGTACGTACAGCCATGCTACATGGTAGTGAAACATGGGCCGTGACGGCTGAGGATATGCGTAAGCTCGCAAGAAATGAAGCCAGTATGCTCCGATGGATGTGTAATGTCAGTGTTCATAATCGACAGAGTGTAAGTACCTTGAGAGAAAAGTTGAACCTAAGAAGCATCAGTTGTGGTGTGCAAGAGAGACGGCTGCGCTGGTATGGTCATGTGACGAGAATGGCTGAAGATAGTTGTGTGCAAAAGTGCTACACCCTAGCAGTTGAGGGAACCTGTGGAAGAGGTAGACCCAGGAAAACCTGGGACGAGGTGGTGAAGCACGACCTTTGAACTTTAGGTCTCACCAAGGAAATGACTAGAGACCGAGACCTATGGAAGTATGCTGTGCGTGAGAAGACCCGGCAAGACTAGTGAGGCCATAACCCGTGGCCCCTACCTGGGACGTAGTCAGTCCACCTGTGCATACCTTCCTTCTTGTGACACTTGTGAAGACCTGTTGAGGCAAGTGAAAATCAAACCAAAATCAAACCAAATCAAAATAGATGAACATCAATGGAATTTGTATCTTTGTGGTACCAGTGCCGGTGGCACATAAAAAAACCATCCGAACGTGGCCGTAGCCAGTACCGCATCGACTGGCCTCCGTGCTGTGGGCACGTAACAAACACCATCCGATCGTGGCCGTTCGCCAGCCTCGTCTGGCACTTGTGTCGGTGGCACATAAAAAACACCATCCGAGCGTAGCCGTTCGCCAGCCTCGTCTGGCACCTGTGTCGGTGGCACATAAAATCACCCACTACACTCTCGGAGTGGTTGGCGTTAGGAAGGGCATCCAGCTGTAGAAGCACTGCCAGATCTGACTGGCCTCGTGCAGCCTTCGGGCTCCCCAGACCCCAGTTGAACCATCCAACCCATGCTAGCATGGAAAGCGGACGTTAAACGATGATGATGATATATATATATATATATATATATATATATATATATATAATGGAAAAACATGATGGAATACAAAAGAACAAATATCAAAATTATTTGATGGTGATGGTGCCACATAAAATGAACTGGTGATGGTACCATGTAAAAAGTACCCAGTACACTCTAAAATAGTTGGCATTAGAAAGGGTATCCAGCTGTAGAAACCAAACCAAAACAGATTATGGAACTTTGTGTGGCCTCTGGCCTTGCCAGTTCCTTGTCAAGCCATCCAACTCATTTTTGTTTAATACCTTCAAGTTATTTTTTACCTATGGTGCATGGAGTAGCCACTTTTACAAAGCTACAGTGATCAGGTTTGTTAGTTATATTCTAATCATGCAGCTATAGTCCTTTTAAAAGTGTAGCTTTATAACTTTAAGTGGTGTTAAACCTTCTGTTGGATGGCAGAGCAAGAATACATGAATAGCACCCAGTTTGAGTGTACATATAAAAAAAAACCATAAATCTAATTAAAAATTAATCTTGTGCTTAGCACCAATTTACTAATTCCTGATGATTCCTACAATAAATAATACAGAATTTTCAAGAAAAATATTTTTCTCCAGACTTTGTTGTTCATAAATATGTAATATTGAAAATATATCAACTTAAACAGGTGTAATCATCTATATTAATTTCGTTTTGTAGTTAGCAAATAACTTATATATATATATATCAGTGCCCCAGCATGGCCACAGTCCTTGGACTGAAACTAAAAGAGAAAGAAATATGTATATACATACATTTATGTTTGGATATATTTATCAATGTCTGGTTGTTTAACATCCGCCTTCCATACTGGCATTTTTTTAATTGCTGTAGACTCCCATGGTCATTTAAATCATTAAATGAAACAATGGATGATTTTTTTGCATTGTAGCATTATTTATGTTTATCATCACTTCAGCATGGCTGTTTCATAGGAACCAACATTACTACCATTTTATCCCAAGGAAGACACCTCGTCCAGCTGGTTGCTTGATGCAATCTGCACCCAGTATATATTGCAAACAGGGGAGTGAACCTCTACCAACTTCCAGCGACAGAACCACAGGACCATACAGTTTTGTGCTCATCCTCAGTGGTGGATACTCGTCCACTAGAGATAGCAGTAGTTTGCTTCAGCTCACATTCTCAATATAATTACTGCTTTCATCTCTTATAGAGATTTTCTAACTAGCATTATTTATATCTGGTAAATAAGTTATAGTAACATAATTAGTAGGATTGTTGCTATCTTTATATAAAAAAAAGACAAAAAAATGGTCTTGTCTCTAGTAACCTGACATTCTGAAAATTTATTTTGATTGATTGGAAGATTTCTGCCTTTTCATAATGGGAATTCAGCTGTTTGATCAACTGAATTTCTTGCTTGTAAAACGATGTGTAAGTGGAGACACATTCCATGGACATATAAACCATAACATAATTTTCAGGCAGACTCAACATGACACAGTGTATTAATTGAATAATAATAATAATAGCTACAATACCGAAAGAATTTTTGTTCTATTGTATTTAGAATGAGTCTACTACATTCATTATATCAAGTCCTTGTTATGCAACACACACCATTCTGTCTAATTGAGAAAGTTTATGTAGTTTCAGTTTTGAATTAATCGTTAGAAGTTAATTAATTCACACTGAAGTCAAGAGAAGTTGAAGTACCACATGAAACAGTGGGAAGCAAGAACCTGAATTGGATGCTAGATTTGCAGGTGCTGGTATTATAATGTGCCAGTTCCAGCATTCAATCCCCAGTTGAGGAAATGTTGATAAAAAAAAAAATTCAATTAGGTTTCTTACCTATCCTTACCTATGGTCATGAATGTTGGGTAATGACTGAAAGAGTACAATTATGAATACAAACAGCTGAAACTGGATTCTTCCAAAGAAGATTTGGTGTAACTCATCAGGGTGTGTTGCTCAGTGCCACTACTTCTCAGCATTGAGAGATCGTAGCTCGGGTACCAAGGACATGGGATTAGAATGTTACAGGAAATAATTGCAAGGCAACTTGCAGGAGACCTAGTAGTAGACCAAGAATGAGATGGTTGGATAATATCCATAATCTCCATTGGCCGTGCTTGAGAATCTAGCTGGAAAGTGTAATGACAGTTGCTACTGATAGGACCCCATGGGGGTGGCGCCTGAGACTGTGCCTCTATGACTCTCTCAGGCACAGTGAACAGAGAAAATGGATAGAAGTTATTAATTTTTAAATCCTCAAATGAAAATTTCTCTTGTTTATCATAGAAAAGTTTCCATATTTTCTATTTAAGATAGAAATACATGTTTAAAAAAATGAGGTTTCCTTTTTCTCTTCTAGCCCAAAATGCAGATTCGAATATAAACAAAAAGACTGTCCGGTTCGTTATAAATGTTTTTGCGGTCAAGTCGAAGACCCACGTTTTGATCCATGGTTAGTACCACATTCTTGTGGACAGACATGTGGAAAACAACTAATACCCCTCTGTGGACATTGTTGTTTATTACTCTGCCATCCAGGTAATTTAATATATTAATTACATATCTGCTAAAGCCATTTTCAATCTTTACTAAATATACACTCACTGATAATAGGCAAAAATTTCCTAAACCTTTCAACAACAACAATAATAATAATGCTTCAATCAGTTTGCTTCTATACTTACTTGTGTAACAATTAAAATTATGTAATAATATGTTGAAGAAACTAGTTTCTTTTTTAAAATAAAGTGTAAAATCTTTCTTTTTTGTTGTAAATTCATAGCATTCCCCCCTTCCCATTTAAAAAACTTTTCATTTGGTAGTAATGTTAAATGTTAGTGTTGTTTAAATGTATTATATATTTGTACTATAATTTGTCGCTGGGTTATATTCAGGTCCTTGCCCTCCATGTCCTAAAATATTGAAAGCTCTCTGCCATTGCCAACAGTCTCCAGCAAAAATGCGACGCTGCTCTGACAAAGTATGGTCATGTGGGCAGCCTTGTAGACGTCTTTTACTCTGTCAACAACACTACTGTCAACAAGCATGTCATGAAGGTAGGCAGATATGGTTATCAAATTTCTGTATATTTCACATATTAAAATAACATTTCACAAAGAAATGGATTTCATAATAATTCATATTTTCTTGGGGTTTTTTTCCCTGTTCACATTTTTTATAAGATCACATTGGTGGGATGGCTTTTTTTTTTTTTTTGGTTGGAGCAATTGTTTTTTTCAGTTGGATGTTTAGATGGTTATCTTTCAGCTAATAACTGAACTGTAAAGAAAGAATAAAACATTGATTAATTAGTTACAATTTTTACACAGGACACAACACAATGATTTTTTGAACTCTGAAGTTACAGAGATATTATATACACACACGTATTCTATGGTTGTGGGATGACGTCAGCAGCTGGGTGCGTTGACCGGAAGGGGCAGCTGTCAGGCGTGCGCAGGCAGCGGTCAATTGGGCTTTTTCCAACGTGGGTCATCCAGGTGACAAGACGTGTGAGGACATCGCTAAGGGTTTGGGTTAGCAGCTGCTATCGTTAGTGTTCGTGTCAGGGCTGTGTCGAAGGACTAGTTACCACTGGAGGGTCTCCATCGCGAGGAAGAGAAGGTAGGTGCCTTTATATTCAAATCGCGCACGCACCACAAGCTATTTTGGCCGTTCTTAAACATTTACATTTGAACATGATTCGTTGCCACGATGTCTGCAAAAATTAGGATCACCAGCGATGTCGTCAGACCTTTTAATGGCGAAGGCAATGTAGTGGCCTGGATTCACAAAATCAGGCTGGTGGCAAGACTGCAAGGTATAAGCGATGTGGCGAGTCTTATGGCGCTGTATTTAGAAGGGAGCGCCTTAACGCTATACCTAGAGATGGATGAAGAGGAACGGCTCAGTGAGGAGAACATAGAGCGATGCTTGCGGGATGCCTACACGGAATGCAAATACACAGCTTTTGCTAAGCTAGGTGCAATCAGGTGGACGGGAGGCCAAGTGGATGACTATGCATCAGAAGTTAGAAGGTTAGCGACTCTGGCTGGGTTTGCGGGAGAAGGGCTGGAGAGAGCAGCCCGGCTGGCGTTTGTGAATGGGTTCCCCGACGATGTAGGGATTCACCTACGACTGCCCGAGATTAAAAAGATGCCGCTGAGCGAACTTGTGGCTCAGGCTCGTGTGTTGACGAGACACTCTGGGCGGAAGGCGATAGCGATGGCGGTGACGGAGGTGCGTAAAGACGGACGACGTCCCGAGAAAGACGTACAGAAGCTTACCATGCAACGAGAGCGGCCGTTCTCAGGACGGTGTTTTAGATGCCAGGGACCTCACATGGCGCGGGACTGTATGCAGCCGGGTCCCGTTTGCTATCGATGCAGGCAGACAGGGCGCATTGCCCGTGATTGCGACCAGGGAAACGACCGTGGGGAAGTTGCTGCCTCTCGAACTTTCCCCGCAAACGAGTAGAGGCACTATTGGAGACGCTGCCATTGATTGACGTGGAGGCCGAGAGGAAGACGTTCAAGGCCCTCGTGGATACGGGCTGTACGACAACCCTTGTGACTTCGAGGGTGACGAAGGAATGGAACGGGGTGAGTAGTGTCCGGGCGGTCGACGGCAGCGAAATCCATTGCAGAGGCAGCAGCAAGGTAAAGATAGTGGTGTGCGGTGCGACACTAAGGCTGCAGGCAATTGTGGCCGAATGCGTGATAGATGGAGGTGATGGGGATGGACGCCATCAACTGCCTCGGTGGCGTCAGTGTTGTGGGAAATGAGGTCATGTTTGGAAGCGTGGGGGCGTCATGCACTGCAAGTCAGGATCGCCAGAGAGAGCAGAGCCCCGCGAGGGACTGCGCCGCTTACACCATCGAGGACAAAGACTTTCAGGCGGCGTTCGATGGTCGGCGGTGGATGATAGAGTGGCGATGGAAGGACGAGCCCCCAACGCTGGAAAACAGGGTGAGCTGTTACCAGCATACCCTGAAAGGCCACGCCAGGGTCGAGTTTGAAGACGAGGTGGAGAGGTGGATCGAGGAAGGGGTCCTTGTCCCTTGGAAGGAGAGGTAGTGGGCGGAGTGCTACCCCTGATGGCGGTGGTGCAGACTACGAAGGGAAAAGTCAGACCGGTGCTGGACTTCAGGGAGCTAAACCAGCACATATCGTGTCACACGAGAGGTGAGGCGACAGACGTTTGTGGCGAGGCGTTACGTAAGTGGAGACAGTCGACTGAGGCAGCGACGATTGTCGACTTGAGATTGGCATACATGCAGTTCCATGTGATCGACAAACTGTGGCGATATCAGCTGGTGCGGTACAAGAGCCGGACGTATTGTCTAACCAGGCTGGGTTTCGGGCTGAATTCCGCACCGAAGATCATGGCGGCAGTGTTTAGGTCCGTCCTAGGGAAAGACGGCAAGATTAGAAAGGCCACCATTGACGACATTTTGGTGGACGAAACTGTAGTGCCAGCCAACGAGGTAGTTAGTCATCTGGAGAAGTTCGGACTGATTGCTAAGCCACCGGAGTCGATTGAAAGGGGAGCCACGCTGGGGCTGAAGCTGCAAAGAGCTGGATCGGGTGAATTGGTGTTCCGGAGAGGAAATGAGATCCCAGAGCTGAGTTCCAGCGTCAGCAGGAGAGAGCTGTTCTCGGTGTGTGGGAAGTTGGTCAGTCACTACCTGATCGCTGGATGGCTGCGCATGGCGTGTAGTTACACCAAGAGACGAGCAGAAGGGGAGAGGTGGGGTGACAAGGTGGGAGAAGGGACAGTGGCGATGATGCAGGAAATCCTAGAGAGGATGAGAGCGGAAGACCCGGTCAGGGGGAACTGGTACGTGCCCAAGACGGAATGCGGGACCGTCTGGTGTGATGCCAGCAGTATAGCGATAGGGGTGGTGTTGGCAATCAAAGGCGCTGCGGTGGAGGACGCAGCCTGGCTTCAGAAAGCAGATGATTTCAACCACATCAACGTCACCGAATTAGACGTGGTGCTGAAAGGGGTGAACTTGGCCTTGAAATGAGGGCTGCGCACGATTGAAATCCGGACGGATTCGGCCACTGTGCTTGGCTGGGTAGGATCGGTAATCACCAGTGAAAGGAGAGTACGGACGAAAGGTGCTGCGGAGATGTTAGTGAAGCACCGTCTAGGTGTTCTAGGTGAATTGATCGCCGAGTTCGGACTGAAGCTGAGCATGGTTTTCGTGCCTTCGGAGAAAAACAGGGCGGACGTACTGACCTGGGTGAAAAGAGCGTGGTTGGAAGAACCGGAGGAGGCCCCGAAAGGGATAGCTGCGGCATGTCGGTTGGATGACTCTGAACTGAAGAAACTGCATGCTATGCATCACCTGGGTGTGGACAGGACCCTGTATCTGGCGAAGAAAATTGATGCTGACGTCACTAGGAGAAGCATCCGGAAGGTGGTCGGGAGCTGCGACAGGTGTCAGTCCATCGACCCTGCTCCGTGTGGGCATGAACAGGGAAGCCTTTCCGTGGAGCAGAACTGGAAAAGGCTAGCTGTGGATGTGACACACTACCGTCAGCGAATGTACCTGTCCATGGTCGACTGCGGGCCGGGCCGGCTGGCCATTTGGAGGGAGTTGAGATCGGGCATTGCTGACGAGATCGCGCAGATCCTGAATGGGATATTCTTAGAGAGAGGTCCCGTGGAAGAACTACTGATGGACAACGGAGCGGCGTTTCGTTCGGAAGCATTTAGGGTTATGCTTGATTGGTGGAATATGCGACGCTTGTTCAGAGCAGCGTATAGGCCGAGCGGTAACGGGATCGTGGAGAGGCACCATTGGACAGTCAAGGCCATAGCGGAAAGAGGGCACATTTCGCCGCTTGAAGCAGTTTTTTGGTACAACTTGTCTCCCCGATCCGGACAAGCTGAGGAATCTGTGCTGCAGAGAGCTGTGTTCAAATATGAATGGAGACACCTGAGCAAAGCTCCGGAGGATCACGAAGAAGAGAAGGGACCCGTTCGCGTGAAAATAGGGGAGGAAGTCTGGGTTAAGCCACCAAAGGCACGCTCAATGGAGCAGAGGAACGGTGACGGCGGTCAATTCCAGAAACAACGTATCCATAGATGGAACGCCACGACACGTCTTGGACCTTCGCAGGTTTATCGCTTTGACGGACGACGATTCTGGAGAGGGGGAGAACGAGGTGCCCAGCTTGAGAAGATCTCGACGAGCAAGGCGCTCTCCCGGTTGGATGGTGGACTACGACATGGAGCGGAGAGATTGTGATCTTTAAGATCAGGGTGGCGTGTGGGATGACGTCAGCAGCTGGGTGTGTTGACCGGAA
>NW_021829590.1:0-2500 GCF_006345805.1 Octopus sinensis | reverse complement strand
AGTTACTTCCCTTATATATGTCAAAAATGGATTAACAATGGGAAAAATTGATGGTAAATTTTTTTTTAATCGTAGACTCATCGTAGATGCGCGCTAATACCCAGACGGTCTCGATATGAATCACGACTATAAGATACCGGTTTTGGTTAAACTGCACCGCAAAATGTGGGAGTAGTTAGGAATCTAAATCGTAGGAGACAGACACACAACCTCACTTTTATATATAAAGATTTCCTCTATTTACATAATATTGAGGTCTCTTTCTTTCTTTTGTTATTTACTGTTTTTACCAATATACATATATATATATATATAAATATATATATAGTTACAGAGATGTACTTGCATAGCAAGTGACTTGATCTGAGATCGTGTGCTGGAACGAAAACAGTTGCAGCGTTGAAGGTGTTTATAAGCCATTTAAGAAACACACAAAAAACCGTTAGATTCACTTCAACATTTAAATTTAATTGTCAA
Organism: Octopus sinensis; assembly: GCF_006345805.1. Taxonomy (NCBI): domain Eukaryota; kingdom Metazoa; phylum Mollusca; class Cephalopoda; order Octopoda; family Octopodidae; genus Octopus; species Octopus sinensis. The sequence goes on along the minus strand of NW_021829590.1, from coordinate 2,023 downwards.
AATATTTTCGTCGCTTTGAGACCGAGCGACCTGTTAGCACGATATTTTTGTCAGTGTGAACAGGTCGCGGTCTCAAAGCGACGAAAATATTTTGGCAAATTAAATTTAAATGTTGAACTGAATGTAACAGTTTTTGTGTGTTTCTTAAATGGCTTACAAACACCTTCCGCGCTGCAATATATATATACACACATATATATATATGTATGTATGTATGTATGTGTGTATATGTGTATGCATGTATGTGTGTGTGTGTGCGTGTCTGTGCTTGTGATTGTCCTCCACCATGCTTGACAACGAATGTTGGTTTGTTTACATCCCTGTCACCTAGTGGTTTGACAAAGGAAACAGATAGAATAAGTACAATGCTTACAAAAATAAAACTGGAGTTGATTCATTAAACTACAATTCTTCAAGGCATTGCCCCAGCATGGCCACAGACCAATGGCTGGAAAAGCAGAAGAATAAAAGAATACATTCTCTGCTTTGGTCATATGTTGAAGGCATGAGAAGCTTGAGTTTACATGAGAAGGCCTAACAGACCTGGTAGAAACAGCAGCCAAATCTCCCTCAAATCACACCTTACTGTCTTATGTATGTATATATATTATGAGCCAATGAGGGGGACCTCTACATGGTAGCTAGACCTGGTAGAAATAGCAGCCAAATTTCCCCCAAATCACACCTTACTGTTTATCTATGTATATATGTATGTATGAGCCTATGAGGGAGACCCCTACATGGCAGCTAGACCTGGTAGAAATAGCAGCCAAATTTCCCCCAAATCACACCTTACTGTCTTATCTATGTATATGTATGTATGAGCCTATGAGGGAGACCCCTACATGGCAGCTAGACCTGGTAGAAATAGCAGCCAAATTTCCCCCAAATCACACTTACTGTCTTATCTATGTATATATGTATGTATGAGCCTATGAGGGAGACCCCTACATGGCAGCTAGACATGGTAGAAATAGCAGCCAAATCCCTCAAATCACACCTTACTGTCTCATTCTTTCTGCTACTTGGATATAGGTGTTATATTCGTCGTAAAAAAACTTTCCTGTCACACACACACGCACACACACACGCACCCTCACACAAACACAACGCGCACACCCACCCACCACACCCCCCACTCACACACCCGCACGTTTAGTTACAATTTTATTTATATTTTATTGCGTGTCTGTGTGGAAAGAGGAAGTGGGAGGCGGAGTGAAAGAATCACTCACTACAGTAAGTCAATTACTTTCATTTTATTCGTTGCCCAGTGTGTGGTGCGTTTGCGTGTGCTGTAAACCAGACTAAGAAAAGCATTTGACACACCACACAGAATGTGAGTTTTCTGTAAATTTTGCTTAACTGGAGTTAAATTTTAAAAAACTGGACCTGGCATGACGCGATGCATTGTACTCTTAAAAGTGCAAGGTAAATTGTAATTCAAGAAATGCTATATTGTAGATTTGTATAACTCCCAAAGGGAGGCAGATAAAATCTGCCTTTTATAATAAAAGATATATGTATATATATATATATGTATATATATATGTATATATATATATATATGTATATATATATATGTATATATATATATGTATATATATATATCTCTTATTATAAAAGGCAGATTTTATCTGCCCCCTTTGGGAGTTATACAAATCTACAATATAGGATTTCTTCAATTACAATTTACCTAGCAATTTAGAGACAATGCATCGCGTCATGCCAGCTCCAGTTTTTAAATTTTTAAACTCCAATTAAGCAAAATTTACAGAAACTCACATTCTGGTGTGTGTGTCAAATGCTTTTCTTAGTCTGGTTTACAGCACACGCAACGCACACACACACTGTGTAACGAATAAAATGAAACTAGATGTAATATTTGTTACTGTCCATGAACGCTGATAGATACATGAGTAAAATGTATGGGAAGCTAACAAATAAGAGTGAGTGAAATGTTCTTGGAAGAGAGTAAATTTGAAGCTTGAGAACAATTAGATACATTTGCAACACATCTGTT
>NW_021829589.1:35000-40000 GCF_006345805.1 Octopus sinensis | reverse complement strand
ACGATTCTGCCAGCTCACCGCCTTAGAAATAACAATAATAATCCTTTCTACTAAAGGCACAAGGCCTAAAACTTGTGAGGAGGGGGACTAGTCGATTACATCGACCCCAGTACTCAACTGGTACTTGATTTATCGACCCCGAAAGGATGCAAGGCAAAGTCGACTTCGGCAGAATTTGAACTCAGAACGTAACGGCAGACGAAATACTACAAAGCATTTCGCCCGGCGTGCTAACGATTCTGTCAGCTCGGCACCTGAATAATAATAGTAAAAACTTTTGGTTATGCTCTTGTCCATAGAACATGAATATAGAACCGGGTCCATTTTAGCAGCACTACAGGCTCCCGGACAAATCGATCCACTGGGCTTGATAGTATATATTTATTGACAGCAAACCACAGCATATACTTAGTAGGACTGATCTGCTGGGGCCCCAGGTAGCTGCCCTGTGTGACGATGCTTGAAGACGGCACTGCGGAGAAGTATACATAGCGAGGGTTAACGCTGCACAGAGTGAAACTAGTGGATTACATCGATCCCAGTACTCAACTGGTACTTGATTTATCGACCACGAATGGATGAAAGGCAAGTCGACATCAGCGGAATTTGAACTCAGAACGTAACGGCAGACGAAATACTCTAAACATTTCTCTTGATAGTATATATTTATTGACAGCAAACCACAGCAAATACTGATTAGGACTGGGCCCCCAGATCTGCGGGGCCCCGGGTAGCTGCCCTTGTGTGACCATACTTGAAGACGGCTCTGCGGAGAAGTATACCATAGCGAGGGTTAACGCTTGCACAGAGCGAAACAGCGGTTCACGTCGGTAGCAACGTAAAACACAAAATGAAACGAAAAAAAAAAGCTGAACCGCGGTCATTTAATTCGGTGGCCAAGCATATTAATCAATAATAATAGCTCTCTCAGCAGAAATGGCTGTGGAATAAACTTATACATTATATAAATTGGTGAATTACATAAAATTGTGCACGCTTTTGAGAGAGAGATGGAAAGCCAAATATGCTTCATCTCATGACATTATACACACATATACACTCTCTCTTTCTCGCTGGCTCTTTCTCTTTTTCAATCCAGTAATTCTAAAGGTCTTTTGCTTGCTTATGTTACATATCAATTTAATCTAAAACCAATGAGAACTTTCACGTATAAATCATAAAAGACTGATTCCGTTATATTTACTTTGTAAACATTGACTTACAACGTGTACCATCAGCGTTTCTGAATGGGGTTTATTTTTAGACTGCCGTGACGTCATTTGGCAGATTATTCTCTCGATTGATAATGACTTGTTAACGATTTTTTTTTGTCGTTTTTTTTTTAAATCTAAGCCACCATAGCGACAATCTATTACAACAACATTTAATAATAGTTAATAATAATAATTACAGAAATGGTTTCGAAATTTGGCACAAGACCAGCAGGTTCGGTCTGGGTAGGGGATCAGTCGATTGCATCGACCCCAACCGCCGAAAGGATAAAAGGTAAATGCGACCTGGGAGGAATTTGAACTCAGAACCTGCAGACGGACGAAATGCCGCTAAGCTTTGCTCCCGGCTTGCTAACGGTTCTGCCAGGTAACCACCTTAATAATAATAGTAATAATAGTAATAATAATGATAGTAATAATAATAATAATAGAAATAATAATAATAATAGTAATAATAATAGTAATAATAATAGTATATAATAATAATAATAATAATAATAATAATAATAATAATAATAGTAATAATAATAGTAATAATAATAGTAATAATAATAATAATAAATAATAATAATAATAATAATAGTAATAATAATAATAATAATAATAGTAATAATATAATAATATATAAAATAAATATAATAATAATAGTAATGATAATAGTAAATATAATAATAATAATAATCCACCTATGTTTTATAGCATGGCTGCTAGCTGTTGCTTCAAGACACAGGTGGATTGTTGTTAAAATTATTATTATTATTATTATTATTATTATTATTATTATTATTATTATTATTATTATTATTATTATTATTATAATTATTACTGACTTTGCACAGCTTCTAACTCTGGAGATGTACTACGGTGTCAGCTGTTCACTACCAGTGAACTAAGGTAATACCCCTTAGTTTTCGAGCACCTTCTGGGGTATTCGATCGGTTGCAAGCAGTGCTGTTTCCTGCAAGTGCTCCACCCTTATTGCAACCCCTATTTGTTATACGTACTTCTCAAGATTTTTAGTCACTGTTCCCACGACTCCGACAGTTATTGGTACTACTGCTACCTTTTTTCATCAACCACAAACTGCTTAACTTCCCAAGCTAACCTGTCATATCTCTCGACTTTTCTTTCTTCCTTATCGCATACCTTGTCAGCTGGGTACGCTATATCTATGATCCAGCATAGTTTGTTTTCTTTCTCAATTAAGACTATGTATGGCTTTCTATTCTGTTTTATGATCGTACTGAATCATAAAATCTCATAGGATCTTTGCATTTCTAATTTCGACGATGCCTTCAGGTTTGTGGTCGTACCAACTTTTTGCTCTGTCAAGTCCATACCTGTTGCAAAATGTCCAAAGGACAATTCTGGCTATATTATCGTGGCGTCTCTTATATTCCTTCTGGGCTTGTGGTGTAGATTGGCTGGTAATATGCCATACGATTTCACCGTTTGTCCACAGATTCTACACTTAGACTTTCTTTCTTACTAACCACATGGTTCCGGGTTCAGTCCCACTGCGTGGCAGCTTGGGCAAGTGTCTTCTACTATCGCCTTGGGCCGACCAAAGCCTTGTGAATGGATTTGTTTGACGGAAACTGAAAGAAGCCCGTCGTATATATATATATATATATATATATATATATATATATGTGTGTGTGTGTGTGTGTGTGTGTGTGTGTGTGTATGTATATGCTTGTGTACCTGTGTTTGTACCTCCGCCACACCATCGTTTGTCAACTGATGCTGGTGTGTTTACGTCCTCGTACCTTATTGGTTCAGCAAAGTGACCGATAAAATAAGTACTAGGCTTGCGAGAAACATGTCCTGGGATCGATTCGTTCGATTAAAGGTGAAGCTCAAGCACGGCCGCAGTCAGATGACCGTCACAAGTAAAAGAAACAAAAAATATTTAAAAAAAACAATAAAATAATCACAGAGTCAGATATTTTGAGATGTAATCCAGAGATAGGCGATTGCGCTGACCACAATAGATGGACTTCTCTGCTATATACAAAATCTAAAAAGACATGGAAAAAAAAGACCCCCAAAGGAGACTTGACCTCGGCTGGAATTTTGGTTTTGATTTCACGGTAACTCAGTGACATCTGTTACGTTTTAGTTACAACGGGTAGGTGCGAAGATACACGTGACTACGTTTTATGTTTTACCGGTGAACTCGCCCACTCTCCTCCATTACCCATATCTTTTACATGAGGGGTCCTCGAACCGGGTTATGCGTACCGTTAAGGGTACGCAGATAGCAATTACCAGGGTACGCAGAGAGGAATTCCGAGGGTACGCGAGATTTGTAAGGAGACTGGAATTTTGAAGTAGTCACAGACAACTACTTTTCAGATTTCGTAAATATTGTTGTGATAAATATGTATATATGTATGCATGTGAGTATATATATATATATATTATATATATATATATATAATATATATATATATAATACATATATATACATTTGTATAATATATATCTATCTATCTATCTATCTATCTATCTATCTATCTACTATCTATCTATCTATCTATCTATCTATCTATCTATCAATCTATCTATCTAAAAAAAAAAGAATATAACATGTGACTTCATTGACCGAGGTTACCGTGTCTTTTCCGTAGGCTTTTCTTTCCACGGGTAAACCTCACCTGTCCTCCCCTTTACACTTCATATTGACATTTCTGTGATAACGATCCCTATATTCATTTTTTTCTCTCCCCCCCTTTTTTTTGTCCTTTTTCTTTCCTTTTACGATCCCTTTTGATCGAAAACCACCACTCTTTTTTTTTAACCCCCCAAAAAAAAGCTCTACCTTGTAATTGTTCTATCTGTGTGCAGCCCTGTGTGGCTAATAAAGAAATATCTATCTATCTATCTATCTACTATCTATCTATCTATCTATCTCTGTTAATCTTTCTGTCTGTCTGTCTATCTGTCTCTCTCTCTCTGTATATATATATATATATTATATATATATATATATATATATATATATATATATATATATATATTTATTATACAGATAGATATGTTGTGTATATGGTGTGTGATGTATGTATATATATATATGTGTGTGTATGTGTGTATGTGTATAAACTTCATGAAATATGTTGCTTGTGAGGCTTGGTTTCCAAATGTAATTACTAACAAATAATAACATAATTCTATTACATAATATAATGCAATATAATGTAATATAATATAATATAACATAATAACAAATTATCCATTATCTGTTTTATAGTCTCCATAAAATTGTACCCACAATTACTCGTTTTATGATATCTAACCGTTATACAATTCATTGTTTACAAAGGGTACACAAAACACTGCTAGACATATCAAACGGGTTCGCCAGAAGATAAAAAGTTTGAAAAATGCTTATTCAAGTTAGTTGCACATTACTAGATTAGAAGCAACTGTGGTTTGCCTTTGCTGTCTGTCATTCAAATATTTTCCCAGAGCTGGTGTCCATCTCCCACCCAAATCAGGGCCATAATCTTTCCACTTCTTCCATTAGTTCTTTTTATTACTCTGCGAATTCTTCGTTTGTGTATATCTATCTATCTATCTATCTATCTATCTATCTATCTATCTATCTATCTATCTATCTATCTATCTATCATCTACACACACACATAATTTATATATATATATCTATATATATATATATATATATCTCTCAACTCTTAACTCTTTACTTGTTTCAGTCATCTGACTGCGGCCATGCTGGAGCACCCCCTTTAATCGAGCAAC
>NW_021829589.1:25000-30000 GCF_006345805.1 Octopus sinensis | reverse complement strand
GGGAGTGGGGAGAAACACACACACACACATACATAGAAGACGGGCTTCCTTCAGCTTCCGTCTACCAAATCCAGGCCCAAAGCTATAATAAAAGACACTTGCCCAAGGTTCCACACAGTGGGACTGAACCCGGAACCATCTGGTTCGGAAGCAGGCCTCTTACCACAAAGCCACGCCTGCTCGAAGACAAGTTGGTTGTTATTTCTAGCAGACAGGTTACCACGTAGGCGCTTTGATTTTTCAATATGACTGAAGCGAAGGTTTGACAGCTTTTGTATAACCCCAGGTCAATCAATATCAAGTAGTCATGATAACAAAGGCATTCCTGTAGTGACCATCCTGACTTGTTTTCATGCATAACGAATCGTCACACTCACTTCCTTGTGTAATCTAATGAGTTCTTCCTAAGACGGTTAAGTGTGAATTGAGGGAGATTTGGCTATTATTTCTAGAGGATCTAGTAATCACTTGCAGCAGCTGTCTCGAATTTTGGTGGGTGCCTGTGCCTGTGTGTGTGTTGTGTGTGGTGTGTGTGTGTGTGTGTGTGCGCGCGCGTACATGCGTGTGTGAGTGTGTATGAGTACGTTTGTTTGTGTGTATGTATGTGCGTGTGAGGTTGTGTGCGTGAACGTGCGTATTTGTGCGTGGATGTGAGAGAGAGAGAGAGAGAGAGTGTGTGTGTATGTGCATGTGTATACGCGCATATGTGAGTGTATATATATACATACACACATATATATATATATATATATATATATATATATATATACACCCTTTACTCTTTTACTTGTTTCAGTCATTTGGCTTTGGCCATGCTGGAGCACCACCATTAGTCGAGCAAATCGACCCCAGGACTTATTCTTTGTAAGCCTAGTACTTATTCTATCGGTATCTTTTGCCGAACCGATACGTTACGGGACGTAAACATGCCAGCATCAGCTGTCAAGTGATGTTGGGGTGACAAACACAGGCACACAAACATATACACACACATATATACATATATATACGACAGGCTTCTTTCAGTTTCCATCTACCAAATTTACTGACAAGGCTTTGGTCGGCCCGAGGCTATAGTAGAAGACACTTACCCAAGGTGTCACGCTGTGGCAAGCTACTTACCACACAGCCACTCTTACGCCTATAAATAAATGTGGTATATATATTATATATATATATATATATATATATATATATATATATATATATATATATATATATATATATATATATATATATATATATATATATATATACGTAAATCTATTAGTGTGTGTATCGTCGGTGAGAGTATGTGTACACACAGACACACATACATGCACAAATATAGACGCATGCACACACAATTTACTATCAATATTTTCATTTTAGGGCTTATACCTAATGCGATCTGCTATTTTAAAAAACTGTTTGGGCTACGACGTGGTACGACTGGATTCATTTACCTCGTATATTGACTTTTGATCTGTCCGTCCTGAGTTCGAATTCTGCGCAGGTCTTGCCTTTCATTTTCTGTTTTCGGGGTTCATAAATAAAATACCAACATTCGGTTTCAATACTCTTCTTCTTCTTCTTCTTCTTCTTCTTCTTCTTCTTCTTCTTCTTCTTCTTCTTCTTCTTCTTCTTCTTCTTTCTCTCTCCATTTGAGTTGTACTTGCAATTCAAAAGAAAGGGAAAAAGATAGAGGTAATGAATATAAGGCGTAGGCAGAGGTAGATGGAAAAAGAGAAAGAGAGAGAGAACGACGAGAGAGAGAGATATGAGAGGGGTGGATGGCAGACGTAAAGATAACATGAATAAGGAAGAGGAAGAAAAGGTATAGATAAAGAGATAAGAGAGAGAGAGGGAGAGAGAGAGAGAGAGAGAGAGAGAGTGGAAAGAATAACAGAGAGGAGGAATATGAAGAGAAGAGAAGGGAAAACAACTTCAGTGAGGGGCGGAATATGGATAGTGAAAGTTTAGGAGGCGAGAGAAGGAAACGTGGAGAACGTATGAGAGGGAGTCTGAGCAGCATGATGGGATAGGTCGTAGCATAATAGAAAAATATGAATGGATTTAGGCAAATGGATGGAGAGAAGAGAAAAGAAGAAAGTGGAAGAAAGGGGGAGGGGGCTGTTAAAGGTAGGCGTTTGTCGAAGAGAGAATCAGGAAGTAAGAAGAAATATGGGGGTGAAAGAGTTAGTGGGAGAGAGAGAGGTGGGTGTTATATAGTATTATACACACTCTGGAGAGAGCCGGGTGGTAGAATCGTTAGCATGCCGGGCGAAATGCGTAGCCGTATTTCGTCTGCCGTTACGTTCTGAGTTCAAATTCCGTCGAGGTCGACTTTGCCTTTCGTCCTTTTCGGGGTCGATTAAATAAGTACCAGTTACGCACTGGGGTCGATATAATCGACTTAATCCCTTTGTCTGTCATTGTTTGTCCCCTCTGTGTTTAGCCCCTTGTCGGTTGTAAAGAAATAGGTATTTCGTCTGTCCTTACGTTCTGAGTTCAAATTCCGCAGAGGTCAACTTTGCCTTTCATCCTTTTCGGGGTCGATTAAATAAGTACCAGTTATGCACTGGGTTCGATGTAATCGACTTAATCCGTTTGTCTGTCATTGTTTGTCCCCTCTGTGTTTAGCCCCTTGTGGGTAGTAAAGAAATAGGTAATTCGTCAGCCTTTACGTTCTGAGTTCAAATTCCGCCGAGGTCGACTTTGCCTTTCATCCTTTCGGGGTCGATTAAGTAAGTACCACTTGCGCACTGGGGTCGATGTAGACCCTTTGTCTATCCTTGTTTGTCTCCTCTATGTTTAGCCCCCTGTGAGCAATAAAGAAATAAATATAGTATTATACACACTCTGGGGGGAGCGGGGTGGATAAAATGCTTGCGTGCATTTCGTCCGTCTTTACGTTCTGAGTTCTAATCACATCGAGGTCAACTTTACATTTCAACCTCATATAAGTACCAGTTATGCAATGGGGTCGATGTAATCGACTTACTCACTCCTTTCGAAATTGCTAGCCTTGTGCAAAATTTTGAAACCCATGTATATATATATATATATATATATATATATATATATATATATATATATATATACACACACTGAACTAACCCCCATCTTCCACCGAAAAGAAAAGAAAAAAAGCAAAAAAAAAGCAAAAACAAATCCTGGCCTTGTACTCGCGGCAGAAAGGCTGTCACTTATTCCATCAATCTCTTTTTACTGAACCGCTAGATTACGGGGACGTGAGCAAACCAGCATCGATTGTCAAGCGGAGACCGAGAGACATACACACACGTAACCACACCTATTAGGAGTGAACGTTATCATACGATCCGGTTGGATTTTCAAGCGAAACCAACTGAAGCAATGGATATTATCCTATCATCTCACGTCTGGTATATTTCCTATTATCCCATCATCTCACGCCTGGTATATTTGATATAATTCCACCATCTCACGCCTGGTATATTTAATATTATCCCACCGTCTCACGACTGGTATATTTCATAACATCCCATCATCTCACGCCTGGTATATTTGATGTTATCCCATCTTCTCACGCCTGGTATATTTTATATTATTCCACCATCTCACGCATGGTATATTTCTAGGTTTCCTACCGGGTAGCATTAAACGTAAAATCTGTTCTGTAGTAGTGATTGGTGATGGTGGGCGATGGATCCCCCGTTTCTTTATTCAAATATTCTAACCACATACCCTCCCTACTCCTAGGGCTGTGCGGGAAGTAGTGGCTAAACTTGCATCTCCAAGCTGCACACCGTATCGGGTAACGTTACTCTAGCGATCCTTCCGAGATACCCCATTCTGGAAGCTTGTATTCGCGATCGTACTCTTCCGAACACTCGCTAAGATAATTTCTCGCTAAAGTAATTTTTGCTTCTTCTAATTTATTAGAGCTATTAAAATTAGGATAACTGGGTTTCTCCGAAAACTATAGGTAACAGACATTGTCCATGTCAGAGCCCTTTAATTCCTTGATAGAGCAAAGAAGGGTCGCCGTTATACCATTCGGTAAGCCTTGCATATTTTAAACTTGGCGGAGCCGATTTCTTTCCGCATCTAACAACCGGAATCAATTTCTTCCAGAAAGCGACAAAATGACAAACAATCAGTAAGAGTTGGAGAAAGAAAAAAAATCAGTTCCAGTATATGACTGGTATTTTATTTATCGACCCCAAAAGGATGAAAAGTAAAGCTGACAGCGGTGTGATTTGAACTCAAAGCACAGAGGATTGGAACGCAATCTCCCCGCTGCTCGATCGACTTTGTCACTTGGTCGCTGAATATCATAGACTTGAGATTTGCAATTTTGCAAAATGGCATCATGAATTCAGCTCCAGAATGTGTTCTGGAACGGCTGGCTTTGTGTATCTTGGAGTACATCATCCAATATGTCCTTCGCTTTTTGTAAAACGTGATGGTCATGATTTGAGGGAGATTTGGATGCTGACCACAAGTCGATCAATCCCCCAAATGAGTTTCCTGATGCACTAAAAATATCGATTTTATTTGCTGCTGCTGCTGCTGCTGCTGTTGTTGTTGTTAAGCAACAAGACGGGTAAGGGTGATTAGGTGATGGTCTAGGGCTTAGGGGCGGGAGACCCCAGACCTTGGAAAAAAAACTTTGGTCGTCTTGTAGTCAAGGGCTCTTCATTGACGCCCGACACCACTGGGAGGTGGCCCTCGAAGTCGCTGGAAATGGAGATTTCCAGGTCCAAATTCTTGAACGGCTGCTGCTGCTGTTGCTGTTGCTATTTAGCCCTCGGTTAGTCTTAATTAAGCAGATGTATGATATGGTAAAAAGTGTTCCAGCAATGACCATCCTGTCTTTTTTCTATGTACACGGAACTAAGAGCCGCATTAAGCAAAGTGCTCTTTTTATAGAATATATAAAAAATGGTAGGTTGCGATTTGAAGGAGACTTGGCTGCTATGTATAGAGGGTCGAGCAATTACATATAAACATCATAATGAGTTGAACATACCTCA